>NC_045441.1:36550669-36701322 GCF_002776525.5 Piliocolobus tephrosceles
AAAAAAAAAAAAAAAAAAAAAAAAAGGCTCATTGGATGGGTTTTATTTAACCCTATATATTGTGACTTACTTTCCAACCTGACTCTGGCATAACATTATGAGACATAACTAAATCAAACTATTTTACCCCAAAAACATGTTTCTTTGTCACATTTTGAAATGTCCCTGCAAGCTGTCATTTGTGGGGAAAATTTGCATCTGTAAAGAATATCAATTAAGATAACTAGACCTTTTCCTTCCAGGCCCTTCCAATTCCGAATAGGTTAACTAAGAGTCTCACACCTTTTAAAAGGTCTTAATAGGAAACATTTGTCATCTATTGTTTCTAAGGGCAGTTGCTATGAGACTTCAAAAGAATCTTGGTCTCCACAATCTTTTATCTTAACCTGAACATTTCCTTTCTATTGATCCCAGGTCTTTAGACAAACTCAACCAATTGTCAATCAGAAAATGTTTAAATTTACCTATAGCCTGGAAGCTGCCCAGACCCCCCCACCCAATTTGAGTTGTCCAGCCTTTCTAGAACAAACCAATAAACCAATGTATTTCTTAAATGTATTTGACTGAAGTCTCATGTCTCCCTAAAATGTGTAAAATCAAGCTGCATCCCCAACCACCTTGGGCACATGTTCTCAGTACCTCCTCAGGGCTGCATCATGGGCCATGGTCACTCATATTTGGCTCAGAATAAATCTCTTTGAAGATTTTACAGTTTGACTCTTTTCATCAACATTCAGAATAAATCTCTTTGAATATTTTACAGAGTTGGACTCTTTTAGTCACCAGTGTGTTCCATTAATCTAGATGACTAGGGGTGATTGGCACAAGGAAAATGTTGTAGAATGGGCCATATTTCACATGTTGACTGGATTATTTGTCTAATAAAATAAGTGTCCCATACACTCATAAAATGAGTTCATTTGAGAGGAACTCCCAAAGTTGAAATTATTTTTTTCTAAGGGAATTTTACTTATGGCCAAGGGTTATGGTGGTAGTTGAATAAAATCTAGTTGCCATACCTCCAAGCAGCCTTTAAGAAAAACAACCTTGATAACTGTGTAAAGGTTTCCACGGATTACATTTAGGGCAGGGATTTTTACTCACACAATGGGTGGGTTCAATTGCTTGGTGGGTGACAGTTCACTTGAAGTGGCATTGATGTCTTCGGTAAATACCAGAGGTTCATTGTCTCACACCAGGGAAATCAAGGACGTGAACATACAAGAAGTGAGTTTAAGAGTGGAGGTTTCATAGACAAAAGAAAAAGAAAAGAGAATTGCTCTTTCTTGCAGAAAGAGAGGGGATCCTGAATGGGTTTTCTGGACCTCTGCATAGTGCATGGGGTCTTATAGGCTGGCTTGAGTAGGCAGTGTCTGATTTACATAGGGCCAAAAGATTGGTTGGACCAGGTGTGCCATTTACATAGCATGCAAAGAAGCTGGCCACCCCACCCTAATCTTTTGTTATGTAGTTGGATTCTCTACCTGGCCAGTGCCATGTTGCCTGCTCCTTACTGCACACGTGGTTGGCAAAGAAAAGAGAAGATGTTGGGAAAACCAGCCCCACACCACCTGGCGGGTACCCTGAGTCCAGCGGAGACAAAGGAGTTAGAGACAGAATAAGAGTTTAAAAGGCGAGTCCAGGGGACCAGAGCGTTGGAGGCTTGCTCACAGCCCAGAGCTCTCGGGTACCGCCTAATTTATTGGTTTACAAGCTCTTTGTTCTTAGGGCAGATGGGAGGGGGAGGAAGGGATGAGGAAAAGGATTAATCAGTGAAGGAGAACTCGTGAGTCATTCAATAAGATGTATAGCACTGGTGGTTTCTGTGAATTTCCTTGAGCAAAAGTGTGTATCTAAACTACTTAAGATTTTTAACTTATCATTGGGACTGAAATGGCTGGGAGCAGGTTTCTGGAGGAGCCAAGACGTTTGATTATACTCCACTGCTTCAAGGGAGTGTATCTCCCTGAGCAACCTGTGGAATGCTGCAGAGTGATTATGCTCCCAGGTGTAAAGACATGAAGGCAATAAGAAGACTTTTCTTCTCAGAGGCCGCCCATGGCTACCCATGGGTGTCTCACACAGGGGAGACCAACTCATCTGGCACCCTAGAAACTCTCTTTCCTACAGAAGATGGAGCCACCATGTTGAACATGCTTGGCCCCCAGGTAGCCTTTTCCTACAGGCACAGCTGCCAGCGTTCACCTGTGCAAGCTCCCAGCTTGCTTATCTATGTTTGCAGCTCGATTTTACAGGCTGCTCTTTGTTAAAGAAGAAATGATTTGACCGGGCTTGGTGGTTCATCAAGGTCAAGGTGGGTGGATCACTTGAGGTCAGGGGTTTGTGACTAGCCTAGCCAACCTGGTGAAACCCTGTCTGTACCAAAAATACAAAATAATTAGCTGGGAGTGGTGGCGTGCACCTGTAATCCCAGCTGCTCCGGAGGCTGAGGCATGAGAATCCCTTGACTGCAGTGAGCTGAGATGGTGCCACTGCACTCCAGCCTGAGTGACAGAGCAGGAAGTTGTCTCAAAAATAAAAATTAAAAAAAGAAAGAAAGTAAGTATTTTGGGGCTACTTTTTATTAAAAGGAAAACCTTACCAAGGGCTCTTACCCTCACTATCTGCCTAAATAATTCCTGTTTAACTCCTGTGTCACAATGACCACAACCAAGGAGGATTTAACAGGGAGTTTTATTATTTGTAACAAGTAAGGAGGACACCAGGCATAGTTCCTAAAGCCGTGCCTCCCTGAGCGATGGTGGAAACAGGGCTTTTACTGGGCTGGTGAGCTGATTTATTTTATGTAGAGGTAAAGTAAAGGCAGTGCAGGTGCAGTTGCTGATCATGCTTCTACACACATGGCATGTATAGGAAAAGTTGAGTAAGCTCCTCCCTGGGTGAGGATTTTAGTATGGCAATGAGGGGAGTTCACTGAAGTTCATTTCCAAATCTAGCATCATTGGATCCCACTGGTTTTTGTTTTTCAGGTGCTGGACTTCTTCATCGAATTCAAGGTGCAATAGTTACAAGTGGGTAGTTTTTCACAGTGCTACCCCAAAACTGGGGACCCAGAGTTACAATGTGGTAGCACTTGTACACCTTAGGAGCCACAGTTGGACCGAGTTTCCTATTATATTGTTTTCCCCAAACAATCAAATGATTGAGACTTCAAAGAGTTAAATCTTGCACATAAATTTAGAAAGATAATGGTAATTTGATTGGGAGTGTGGGTAGACCATTTGGTCTATACTATAGCCCAGTTTCAGAGGAGTGTGTTCCCCCTTTTGTTTCCCAGTTTTCTTTTCGTTTTGAAATGCCCTTGGCAAAGTAAGGCATTGAAGTGCTAGATATCACTTTCACAAATCCTCAGTGTGCTTTATATAAAGTGTTTGCCTCCTCAGTCCTGTAATCTTTCCCCCTGTTTGTGATGGTTTTCACCCACCTTCCTTCCTTCCTTTCTTCCTTCCTTCCTTCCTTCCTTCCTTCCTTCCTTCCTTCCTTCCTTCCTTCCTTCCTTCCTTCCCTCCCTTCTTCCTTCCTTCTTTCCTCTTTCTCCTTTCCCCTCCCCTCCCCTGCTCTCCCCTCCCATTCATCCCTCCCTTGCCTTTCCTTCCTTTCCTTTTCCCTTTCTCCTTTCCTCACTCCCTTCCTTCCTTTCTTTAAAAAACATAGATCATAATATATTTCTGTGACATTTAAACCTGTAACTTTTAAAAATTTAACAATGAATAAGTTATATCTGTAAAATACCTCTAAACTTTGAACAATTGCTGAAAACTCCAATAGCATTCAGTCTAGCAAAGATTTTGCAAAACTGGAAGGATTTTTCTCATTTCCTAATATGAAAAGCCAAAAGAATTAACTTTGTAACTAATTAATAGATTTCAATTAAAATATACTATAGAGCCAGACTATGAAATAGAATATTAAGAAAAAATACCATCTGGTTATTGAGAAGTGAAGGAAAAGGTCACTAAACAAATTGTGTAAACTCTCATGTGATACAGAATAATAATGGAAAGAGTACTACCTTAATGAGGTCTTAATTTTCATTAAACAAATAAGAAAATGAAGAAAAAAAGCATGTTTTAAACAACCACCATTGAAGCAAAACCAATTCTACTGTTTCAAAAGGTGGTTATCAGCTTTCCATGTCGTAAGAGCAGAAATCCACCCTCAAGTTAGAGATCTGATCTGCAGTTACCCTTGAAATAGCACCACCATAGTTTATACATTTCACAGTTTTTCTTTTCTTTTTCTTTTTTTTGAGACAGAATCTTACTGGGTCACTCAGGCTGGAGTGCAGTGGTGTGATCTCAGTTCACTGCACCTTCTGTCTCCTGGGTTCAAGTGATTCTCCCACCTGTAGCTGGGGTTAGAGGTGTGTGACACCCCACCTGGCTAATTTTTGTATTTTTAGTAGAGACAGGGTTTTGCCATGATGGCCAGGCTGGTCTCGAACTCCTGGTCTGAAGTGATCCACCTACTCTGTCTGCCTCCCAAAGTGCTGGGATTGCAGGCATGAGCCACCATGCCCAGCCACATTTCTCAGTGTTTCTAAAGCAGGTCTTTTAGGACTAATGGGCCAGTCCTGCCTATTATCTAGCTGTTTGCTGAAATCATCAATCCTTTGATCCTTAGCAATCCTTAAAAGTCTAGACTGTCTGAGAACCACTGGAGTTGACAGGGATGTCCTACAAAGGGGCTGGGGATAAGGGAGAGGGTTATGTCAGAGTCCAGAGTTTGCATCATTGCCTGCTTTTTAATAGTGAGCGAGCTCTGTTTCCAGAGCCTCAGTTTACCTAAGGTTTCCTGAAATGAGAAAAATCTTCATGGCCTATCTGCTTTGCAGGGTCATTGTGAAGATCAAGGAAAATCACAAAATAAAAAGTATTTGTAGACTGTTTGACAAATGGAAGCCCACACTGGGCTCCCTTGAGTTCTGTGAAGGTGGGTACCTCGTTTCTCTGTGGTCTGGAAGCACCTTGTGTTCTCCGCTATTAGAGAATACCTTGTCAAAGTGTAAATATTCAAATCTTCCATTTATTAAATTGTGAGTTTAAGGAGAGAGAACCATTTACCTTTGTAACCAGTGCTTACCAGAGTGTTCAGAACATGGGAATCTATTTGATAACAGTTTGCCAAATGGGTGTGAGCAAGTCATTCTCAGGATTTAGCTGCAAGATACTTTTGTTCAATATCACATAAAATGAATCCTATTCTTGCTAATCCCCAAATAATCACAATCTGAATGGCTTGCTTCGTGATATTTTTTTCATGTAAGAATTATTTATCATATGGCATACAGGATGTTGTCCCTGGGGTGGGGGTAATTAGTGTGGAAAGTAAATGACTCCCTGATGCTTTTTGCCTTTAGGATTGAGTTACCTTGAATCACATGGGGTTCAGGTGTGTTCCCGCCAAGCAATTTCACTGCCCTGCAGGGAAGCTCGAATTCACAGGAAAGAGTTGAAGCCATTAGTCCAAAACAGTGGTTCTCAATGTGTGGCTCTGAAAGAACAATGTAAATAATACTCGAGAACTTGTTAAAAATGCAATCCTTGGTCCTCAGACCTAAGGAATTAGAAAGTCTGTGGATGGGACCGAGAAATCTATGGTTTAATCACCTCCAAGTGATTCTGATACCCACTTGTGTTTGAGAACAACTGCCAAAACCAAGGAAATCCCAGCGAGTTCTCTGTTAATGAAGGTTCTTACCATCTCATGTAGGATGGTTTCATCTCCAGGTTATCATCCCAACTTCGACTGACTTTACAGTTAAGAAGTTTATTATGTCACATTACAAGGAGTCCAGATGGAGAGTGGATTCAGAATCACTGTGGTGTCGGATGGGGCCCCAATCCCATTTCACTGTGGTTCTCCTCACTCTGCCTTCCTTTGTGGATTGACTTTGTTTTTGTGCTTGGTAAATGGCCATGGCTGTTACAGACGTCACATCCAAAACAAAGACGTCTCATCTGGTGTTCTCTTCTCGACAGTTAGAAAAACTTTCAATGAAGCTGCAGTTGAACACCTCTTCCTATGTGTCTTTTTGGTAAACACAGAGTCACATGGGAACTCCTATCCCAGTTCTGTGGAAAGAGGGGGAGACTACTTTGATAGATCAATTGAGTTTTGCTTTTTAATCTGGGTATTCCATTCTTATCTGTGAGTCCCATGTGTCATAACTGGTCACCAGAACAGAAGAAGACTGAAGCTCTGCCTGCAAGTCTTGTTTTGTAATTTTTTTTTAAAATTTCATATAGTTCACTCTTTTGGATGTACTGTTCTATGACCCTTTTAAAAAACTTTTTATTTTGAACTAAGTATAGACACAGAAAGTTGCAAAGATGACATGGAGGGATCCCATGTAACTTTCCTGTAGTTTCTCCCAGTGGTTATATCTTATGTAACTGTGGCATAATACCAAAATCAGAAAATTGACATTAGCACAATGTGCATGTACAGTTCTGTGCTCTTTTATCACACATACAGATTCATCTAACTGCAATCAGGATACAGAACTATTCTACTTATTTATTTATTTATCTTGAGATAGAGTCTCGCTCTGTCACCCAGGCTGGAGTGCAGTGGCACAATCTCCGCTCACTGCAAGCTCCGCCACCTCCCGAGTTCACACCATTCTCCTGCCTCAGCCTCACTAGAAGCTGGGACTACAGGTGCCCGCCACCACACCTGGTTAATTTTTTTGTATTTTTAGTAGAGACGGGGTTTCACTGTGTTCGCCAGGATGGTCTCGATCTCCTGACCTTGTGACCAGCCCACCTCGGCCTCCTAAAGTGCTGGGATTACAGGCATGAGCCACCGTGCCTGGCCAGGATACAGAACTATTCTGTCACATCAAACATCTCCCTTGTGCCAGACCTTTGTAATCACGTCCAACACCCCAGTTCCTAATTTCTGGCAACTGCTAATGTGTGTTTCATCTTGATACTCTTGTCATTTTGAGACTATCATATAAATGGAATTATATAGTATGTGATTTTTTGTTCGTTCGGTAATATCCTTGAGATTCATCTAGGTTGCATGCATCAATAGTCTGCTCCTTTTTTTTTTTTTTTTTGACAGAGTCTCACTCTGTTGCTCAGACTGGATTGCAGTGGTGTGATCTTGGCTCACTGCAACCTCCACCTCCTGGGTTCAAGTGATTCTCTTGCTTCAGTCTCCCAAGCAGCTGGGATTACAGGTGCCCACCACCACGCCCGGCTAATTTTTGTATTTTTAGTAGAGGCGGGGTTTCACCATGTTGGCCAGGCTGGTCTTGAACACCTGATCTCAGGTAATCCTGCCACCTCGGCCTCCCAAAGTGCTGGGATTACAGGCATGGGCCACTGTGTCCAGCCATCCATTCATTTTCATTGCTAAGTCATACTCTGGTATGGATGTAAGACAGATCGTTTAATCATTCACCTATTGAAGGAAATTTTGGTTGCTTCCAGTTTTGAACTATTACTAATGAAGTTGCTATGAACATTCATGTACAGGATCTTGTGTGAACATGTTTTCATTGTTTAAATAAGTGCTCAGGAATATGATTGCTGGATTATATGGTGAGTGTATGTTCAGTTTTCATTTTTATTATTATTATTTTTGAGACAGGGTCTCACACTGTTGCCCAGGCTTGAGTGCAGTGGTGTGATCTCAGCTCACTGTAGCCTCAACTTCTTGGGCTCAAGCAATCCTCCCACTTCAGCCTCCTGAGTAGCTGGGATCACAGGCACGTGCCACCACACCCAGTTAATTTTTTGTCGTTGTTGTTTTTTATAGAGACAGGATTTTGCCATGTTGCCCAGGCTGGTCTTAAACTCCTGAGCTTAAGCGACCTGCCCACCTTGGCCTCCCAAAGTGCTGGGATTATAGGTGTGAGCCATCACTCCTGGCCTGTACATTCAATTTTTTTTTTTCTTTGAGATGGAGTCTCACTCTGTTGCCCAAGCTGGAGTGCAGTGGCATGATCTCAGCTCACTGTAACCTTCACCTCCTGGGTTCAAATGATTCTCCTGCCTCAGCCTCCTGAGTAGCTGGGACTACAGGCACGTGCCAGCACACCTGGCTAATTTATGCATTTTTAGTAGAGAAAGGGTTTTACCATGTGGCCAGGCTGGTCTTGAACTCCTGACCTCAGGTAATCCACTTGCCTTGGCCTCCCAAAGTGCTTGGATTACAGGTGTGAGCCACCATGCCTGGCCTGTATGTTAAATTTTTAAAGCAACTACCAAACTATTTCTGGAGTGAGCATACCATTTAGTCATCTCACCAGCAATGTATGAGATATCTAATTTAACTGCATCCTTGCTACCATTTGGTATTTACACTAATTTTTATTTTAGCTGTTTTAAGACTTGTGTAGTGATATCGCAGCTTGATTTGAATTTGTATTTCCCTGATGGCTAGTGATGTTGGACATCTTTTCATGGTCATATTTGTATATCTTCTTCACTGATATATCTCTTCATGTTTGAATTTGAAAAATTCAAATTATAATTTTTTTCTTTCATGTTTTTTTTTTTTTTGCATTGTATCACTGTATTCTTTTTTTTTTTTTTTTCCTGTGCTAATATCTTTCTTCTCTTCTTCAGGCTCATCATTGATCAGAATGTTAGAGTCTTTGGTATTGTTTCAGACACTCCTGAGACTATGCTTTTTTTCCCTCAATCATCTTTTTCCCTCTGTTGTTCATATTAGATGATTTTTATTGCTCTATCTTCTAGTTTCCTGATTCTTTAATTTTCATATACATTCAGTTATTGAGCCCCTCCAGGGAATTTTTTATTTCTGTTATTTTATATTTCATTTTCATAATTTTCCATTTGGTTCTTTTTTTACAGCCACTAATTCTCTGCCAAGAATTAGTTTACTTGTTTCAAGAGTGTTTGCTGTCACCTAATGGAGCATGGTTATAATAATTGCTTTAAAGTATTTATCTAATAATTTCAACATCTGTGTTATCTTGGGATTGCCATCTGTTAATTGTCTTTTCCTCTGAGAGTTATAAAAAACGTTTTTCTGGCTCTTATGTATGTTGTGTAATTGTGGATTCTCTCTTGGATATTTTGAATATTATGTTACAAGATTTTGGGTCCTAATAAAATCCTCTGAGGGAATGTTGTTTATTTTATTTTATTTTATTTTTTGAGGCAGGGTCTCACTCTGTAATCCAGGCTGGAATGCAGTGGTGCTATCTCTGCTCACTGCAGCCTTGACCTCCTGCGGTCAGTTGATCCACCTTAGTGGCCCCCAAGTAGCTGGAACTTCGGGTGTGTGCCACGACACCTTGCTATTTTGTTTTGTTTTGTTTTGTAAAGATAGGGTTTCACCATGTTCCCTAGGCTGGCCTCGAACTCCTGAGCTCAAGCAATCTGCCCTCCTTGGCCTCCAAAAGTGCTGAGATTACAGGTGTGAGCCATGGTGCCAGCCTGTTTTGCTTTATTTTAACAGGCAGTTAACTTAGTTGGGTTTGCTCTGCAAGTCTTGACCCATTTTCTTTAGGCTGTGCATTCAACGTTAATTTCAAAGCTGTTGCAGTGCTGTTTTGTCTGCTTTATATGTATGCCACCTAGGGGCCAGTCTGGGTCCTGGGGAGTGTTCAATGCTGTAGTTTAATTCTCAAAGTCTTTGCTATGTTGTTTTTGTCCATTCCATAGCTCAGGGATAATCTCAGGACTTTACACACTGATCTAAAGGCTCTCATCTTTAACTCCCTCTATTTTGTGATGTTCCTCACACATAGCAATTCTCAGGGTTACTCTTTCCTGGTTCCCTAGTTAGGAAGCTGGTACTTTAGCGTTTCTGTGCTGTTGCATGCTTCCTACAACAGCATCCACTTCAGGGCAAAGCAGCAAGTAATTGAGGCTGCGGGGCTGCTATCACCACTGTCATCACTGCAGGAGTCCAGATTTGTTATGGGCGTTCACCAGAACTAGGGTTGGGAGACACGACATGGGAGTCCATATGCAGGGACTCTTTTGTAGGTTCTCTGGTGAATGTAAGAGTGTGTGTTTTTATTTTTTTCTCTCTCGGAGCCTTTTCCATATATCACAATTCCAGGATTTGGGTTGCTCTAAACTCTATGTAAGGCAATATGAACGTAACCAAATTTTAAGAAAAAGGGGAAAAATTTTACTGCCATCTGGGTTATTTTCTGAGTTTGATTTCTCTGTCCAGTCTCTGTGTTTCTATTCACTTTTCAACATTCTTCAATAACTTTTTTCTATACGATTTTAAGACATATTAGTTGCAGTAAATGGGAGATAGGGTGGGATGGGCTTAATCCATCCTAACTGGAACCAGAACCTTAAATCTTGGCTTTGAAGTAAAAAGGTCATGGCCCAGAAATAAGGCAGGATAATTTGGAAGAATATTTATCAAATTTAAAAAATTTACTCCCTAGGAGTCTAGATACATTTGTCTAAAATACAAATGGGTGAGATTATTAGGAAAAACTGAATGGAAATAGTTTTAAGAGGGGAACTTGTACCCATCTCATCTCCCCTACCATGTTATCTCCAAGGTGGAGACAACACAGCCCCAAATAGCACTTGGGACCTGAGTGTAGAGGAGGCTAGTGCTCCACTTCCTTCTGAAGCCCTGAGCGGTGAAAGCCTTCCAGGGAATCTGTGCTATCATGGCATGAGAGTGGTAGAATAGAGATGACAGGGGGTCATTGAGGCAGAGATAGTCCCACTGAGATACTCAGAGTACCAGGGGATGTCAAAGAACAGCTGAGGGCTCGCTATGTCTCTGAGAAAAAGGGGAGAGAGGTCTCACGGTCAGGATAAGAAGTCATAGCAACAAAGGGCCAGTGGCCTTTGCTATGACAGGAGCCTAAATTCAAATGTGGGCATTTCAGTAGAGTGCAGCAGTGAGGTGGAGTGATGCCGCGGATTGCTCAGGACCATCCAACATAATGTTGGTAAAGGGAGCGATCAGACCTGTGTACAAATTTGGGAGCAGTGAGTGCATGAGTGGTATTTAAAGCCATAAGCTTGGCTGAGGTGTGGGTGAGATGAGAAACTGGCAAACACTGAGTCCAGGACACTTTGAAGTTCAGAGGATGGAAAGAAGAGGAGGAAATGATAGCAGAGACTGAGAAGGTTGGGCCAGAGAGGTGGAAAGGGAGCCAAGAGAAAGTTGTGAGGAAGGAATGAAGTACTGTGCCAAACACCACTGCTGGGGTCATGCAGGAAGAGGTTAGCTTTGGTCTGGCTTTTAGATGTGGAAACATGGAGCATGGGGTTCACAGAAGAAAAGTCAGTGGAGTGGTAAGGACAGAGCTTGACAGCCATGGATTTAAGGTGGATAGAATGAAGAGTTGTGGATGGAAAGAATATGCACTTGATCTTAGCTAAAAGGCGGAGAAGCAATGACAGAAGATTGACAACTATTTTGAAGAATTCTGATATTAATAAACAAAGATACAGTGCAGTACTTGGATGAACTGATTTTTATTTTATGGTAGTGATCTTAGCGTGTTTGTGTGCTCATCAAAGGGAGGAAAACTGATGATCCTGCAAAGGGTACAAGATGCAGCCAGTGCAGCAAGAGGGAGCTGTCTTTAGGTGGGACAAGGTGGGTCAATCCATTGTGTCAGGAGGGAAGGCAGATGACCTTAGTAAAGATAAGCCAACCTGGCCCATTTGGTGGAGGGATTCTGTGAAAGTTTTATTCTAACTGCCTCTGTTTATTCAGTGAAATATCAAGCCTTAGTTTTTGCATTTGTAAGGTAAAACATATAATACCTACCTATTTTATTGGTTTGGTGAGCATCACAGAGGGTTCATTTAAACATATTTTGGAAATTGCAAGACATTGTACAAATATAATCATTGTTATTGGCTTTGGTAAAGTTGTTGCCTCTCTTTGGTTACCGATGTTTTCTTCCTGAGGTCCTCAGGATTCTAGAATGTTGATTTGGGAGGCATCAGCTCCTCACTGCCCTAGCCTGACAACAACTCCTTTAGGGTGAATTCTCTTCCCTCATCTGTACACTGAAGGAATGGTAATTTTTAGGTCCTATTGCTAATAGAATTTTAGATTTTGCATTATGATTCTGCCATCCTATGCTTTCAAATTAGACCTAGAGGCTCTGACACCAGAGTAAACAGACATTGCATTTCATATTTTCACTTGGAGAAATACAATTTTACTTAAATGGAGGATGCAAGGAGCATGGTTTAAACCTCAGATTGTCTCAAAGAGATGAAAAGAAGAATTCTACTCAATGCCCTTAAAATCCTGGCAGCTTTTCTTTCAATGGAGAAAAGTAATTGTTAGTAGATTTTTGAGGATTTCTTTTAAATTTTCTTAGCTCAGTGGACACTAAACAGCATTAAAAGTTGAAAACCACTTGTTTCAACTTTTTCAACTTGTTTCAGCGATCCATTTATTATTCTTTGAACAGACATTCTTTAGACAGATGTTCAAATTATGTTTTTTTATTAGTGTAAGAAGGGAAACTAATTCAGATTAATGAGAAATTATAGAAATTAGCAAGAGGGAATTTCAGTGTCAGAAAAAAGTAAGTTATTTAAATTACCTTTGAGACGATTGCTTTCAAGATTTATAAATTACAATTAAATGTGAAGCATTTGAGTCATGAAAGTTCTTTAAGTTATGAAACTTCTAATTTCTTATTGCCCCTAATTTTAATAAAGCTTTTTAACAGAGACAAAGAGGCAATTTTACCTGAAAACACGGAATATTTTACTTATAACTTTGAAACCACATTACCATAACCTTTCAAAGGAATCAGTCAAGTGTTTCTTGATCATCTCATGCATTCAAGTCCATTGCATGCTCAACTGACAGTTTGCTGGGCTCTTTGGGAACTATTCAGCTCTGACCAACTCAATTTATGTTTTAAACTTATTCAATCCAAGCAGCATTAGACTTAAGTGTAGCTGGGAAAGAGATAAGTTGGTTTTTGGCCTGCAGGGGCCTTTGTTCTTCATTCCTTTCTTTCCTGGATTAGGCCCTCCCTTCTTCCTTCCCTCCCTGGTCTGTGTGGGGCTTCATGTACCCTTACCCCATCCACTTCTCTAAGGAGTCAAACCTCCATTCAAAGAATCAAGTAGAATGGCTTCAGGGTGAAAAGATGGGAGGTGGTAGAGGTGCAAAAAAGAGCAGAGACTGGGAGCAAGTTTTGTTATTAGTCATAAAGCCAAATGTTAATTTTGTAAACCAATATGCAATGTCTTATGAGAAAGCACCAGTAGACATGGAATTCTGATTTACAATGACTGATGCATGAGGAATGCTGTCTGTCCTACACAGATAATTTGTGATTCTGTAGTGACTATAGAGGGACCAGTTCTCCTCTGAGGGAAATTCAACTTTAGACATGATCTCTGAAAAGTTTCATCCTCTGGATCCTTTCATACAAAGACTTTTCTGCTAACTCCATGGTTTTCTCAGTGTCTTTCAGGGTCAAAGGAATTCCCTGATCTAGGTAAGGTGTGAGCATCAACCTTAAATTCCTTAGCAAGACTCATCTTCAGGCACCCAAATGCAAGTTTAGGTTGCAGGTCCCCTTTTTAACCCCTTTGTGTTAGTCTGCTAGGGCTGCCATAACAAAATACTGCAGACTGGGCAACTTAAACAAGAGAAAGCTATTTTCTTACAGTTCTGGAGGCCAGAAACCCAAACTTAAGGTGCCACTAAGGTTGGTTCCTGGTGAGGCCTCTCCTCCTGGCTTATAGCCAGCCACCTTCTAGCTATGTCCTCACATAGCCTTTCCTCTGTGTGTGTCCACTCCTGCTGTCTCTTCTTTTCCTGTAAGGACACTAGTCTTATCAAATTAGGTAAGACTAACCTTTACGATCTCATTTAACTTTATTGACTTCCCTAAAGGCTCCATCTGCAAATACAGTCACACTGGGGGCTAGGGCTTCAACATTAAATTTTGGGGGAAGGCAATTCAGTCCATAACACCCTCCTTTCCTTCTTGGACTCTTCTTGTGATATCAGTTTCATAGTAAATGTCTCACTTCCTAATCACTGTTGAACTAGCAAACCTTCACTTTTGTGCATTATAGTAGAAGAGAGACAGATGACCTTTCTTTCATGGCTTTCTCCTTTGATTGTCGTGGCTGCATTTGGACTTTTAATGCTTTCCTCTTTGCACATCATTCACTGAGTAGAGAGTTGTAGAAGAGGTGGTTGCTGAGGCAGGTGGCTGACATCAGGGAAGATGGCAAGAAGTGAGTCAATCTTGGGATGGAAGAATCTGGGAGCAGGCAGCATTAAGAGAATGAGGATTGTATTAAGTATTTAATCGCATTTCATCCATGGTGTTCTCTTCACATTGTACTGATTGAAACAATAAGGCTATGGATGGCCAAGGTCATGCTGGTCATTAACTACAGGTTGGATTAACTACATGCTGGTCATTAACTCCCACCTGGAAGATTCCAGTGCCAGAACCTGACTTCCCTTGGAAATCCAGCTACTCACTGTGCCACAAACCTCCCACCTCCACTTTTTCACTACCCTTGGCTTCTCTTCCTTCTCTCCTTCTTTGAATGATGTCATCATTCACTCCTTTGTACTTTTTCCATGTCTCAGCCCCTGCCAAAGGCCCTTATTCTCTTCTCCTTGGGCAGTTGTCTTCTTCCTGCTGGCCTTCCTGCCTCTAAGCTGTGTTAAAGGGGAAGTGGATAGTTGAGATGGTTATTTACAGTGAAAGAGAAGGACAGAAAGCAGGGTTCCCATGATTCCCCATGGACAAATTCTGTTATCTTTCAGCCACTTGTGTCAGTGAGGCATGTTAGTGAGATGAGAGAGACAGAGAGACAGAGAGAGAGGGGGGAGAGAGAGACAGAGAGAGCGAGAGAGAGAGAAAGAAAGAGAGATGCTTCTTCCTGATGACCATGGCAGGCTGGCCTCAAATCCTGACTCGGCCATTCCCCTGGAAGCTGATTTTTATGAACCATTTGGTGGACTATATATCAACAGGATCAACAAGAAAAATACAAGTTAATGCTGCATATTATAAAGAGATAAATCTTAACGTAGAAAACTTGTGTAGGTGATAGAAGAGCCGAGAAACCAGACAGGCAGTGGTGAAGCGACTCAGGAATCGGCAATTAGGGCAATAAATGGCCAATGGGGGCTCCAGGCTGGAGGAACAAGGGCAGGAAGTAGAGCTGCTGAAACTCAGGGTCACTTATGCAGGCGGGAGCCCTGACAGGAGAGGGAAAGGCAGGGGGAAGAATGGAGGGTGGAGGAGATGAGGCAGGGAAGAGAATTTCCCTAGAGAATTCTGCCACTAGCCGCTTTAACTCACTAACATCCACACACCACTGGCTTAGCTCAGGGCTGCTGGCTTCTGCTCACCAAGGAGCCCACCAGATGCTCTTTGCTCAGGGGGTTTTGGCACATGTGGGGTTCTAGGGCCCAGGCTGCTTCCATCCTGTTCTGCCATCCCCTAGGGCCTCTACTGGAGAGAGGAGAACATTACCTGACACTGAGGGCCCGGACTTGGAAATAATGACAATGGTATTCCCCTCACCTTCAGTGGCAAGAGTAAGCTACTTGGCCCAGTGCAAGGGGGCTGGGAAGTTCCTTGCTGAGCATCCCCATGGGCAGCGGCCCTGCACTGTGTAAAGAGAGTGCCATCCTAAGGGACATTGGCCACCTCTGCCTCATGGCTTGGAATACTTTTTTGCTTGTGAAGGAAACCAAAATATTTCACCCATATATTTGTATTTGGACATATTTAGAGATCGCTATTCTGAAGGACTGGAAATACAAGAGTAGCAGAAAAGCTGTCCTTCTTGGGGAGAGCTGTATCTGTGGAGAAATTCTGCATCCCCCTTCTTGGGGTAAACAGAACTTACAGTGTCTTTTACCTAGTCTGCCAGGCTGGCTGGCTGCTGCCTCAGGAATAACCTCCTATGTGTCTGGATCATTTAAAGTTGTCTGCAATTGCTCAATGTTGAGATGTGGGTCCCACATCAATCCAAATATGCTCTTCTGCTCTATAACATTTAAAACCAAATATACTGTCCCTAAATTAATCACTCTTACAATCCATTTTAGTAAAGATGTCTCAGGAAGCTGATAACACTGATCCACAAAAATGCAACAACTCCTTCACACTATACTATTTGGTTTCAATTGTTAGTTGGTTTGCCCTTCCTTCGTATTGATTATTTTCTTGGTAACCACAGGTCTCAGAGGTACTTTCTGTTGTCCTTGCATAATTTTTTCCTTTATTGTTGACTTTGAGGCTAGAATCCTGAGCTCAGATGGACCCACATCTGAACTTGATCCAGCTTCAAGTTCTGACTCAGCACTCTCTTTTACTTTCATTTTAGCCATTATAGATAACAGTCACCAAAAGATAGAATATTTTGTTTTTTCCTTATTAGTTTACATTTCCTTATGTATCCAGTGAACCAATTCCTGGGGAGTAGGATCAATCTCTAAATTCCATTACTTTCACCTTTAGTAATTGATCTCAACATGGCTGTGGCTTTATAACATGAGTGACTGCCTGGCTACCCAGGAGTCAAATATTCCTCATCCCCTACTCTTTGTCTTTTCTCTTCCCAAGCCACATGTTTCCATGAGTCAGTGCCATTCCAACAAATCCCACGTCACTCACCAATTGTGTAGAGAAAAACTTTTCTCAAACTGCATGTTCCCTCCACTCTCACACCACAATAGTGATCAACACAGAAGACTTCTGTGACCAAATGTGTGGGTTTGTTTTCCCCAAACACCAAGGAGAAGACACTAGCTAAGTGTCCTTTAATTTAGCTCTGACACTGTGTACTCAGATAGTGTCAGATGCCACAGGCTGAGGGCTCAGTCCCTGAGACTGCCTCTCTGTACATACCAGTTACAAGTCCAGGCATCTGGAACTTCTGACTGACCAGCTTTATGTTGGTGTTCCCATGACCCTCTCTTTGGGTTTGACTAATTTGCTGGAGTGGCTCACAGAATTCAGGGAAATACTTATGTTTACTGGTTTATAATAAAGAATATTGCAAAGGATACAGATAAAAAGACACACAGGGGAAGGTGTGGGGGAAGGGGAATGGAGCTTTCATGCCCTCCCTGGGTGCCACCCTCCAGGAACCTCCACTGTTCAACTGTCCAGAAGCTCACTGAACTTTGTCCTCTTGGGACTTTTGGAAGCTTCATGAAATCAGCATTCATTCCTCCAGGGTATAGGATGTATTTTTCTTGTTGATCCTGTTGATATATAGTCCACCAAATGGTTCATAAAAATCAGCTTCTAGGGGAATGGCCGAGTCAGGATTTGAGGCCAGCCTGCCATGGTCATCAGGAAGAAGCATCTCTCTTTCTTTCTCTCTCTCTCGCTCTCTCTCTCTCTCTCCCCCCTCTCTCTCTGTCTCTCTGTCTCTCTCATCTCACTAACATGCCTCACTGACACAAGTGGCTGAAATTCACATGAAGACTTACCTATCTTAAATATATGTACACTCAACACTGGAGTACCCAGATTCATAAAACAAGTACTTCTAGACCTATGAAAAAACTTGGAAAAATACACTACAATAGTTGCAGACATCAGTTCCTCACTGACAATATTAGGTCATTGAGGGAGAAAACTAACAAGGAAATTCTGGACTTAAACTTGATGCTCGACAAAGTGGACCTAATAGACATCTACAGAATACAGCACCCAACAACTAGAGAATATACATTCTTCTCATCTACACATAGAACATACTCTAAGATTGACCACATGCTGGGACGTAAAGTAAATATCAATACATGTTAAAAAATGGAAATCAAGCATATTTCTGGACTATAGTGGAATAAAAATAGAAATCAATACCAAGAAAATCTCTCTAAACCAGTGGTACCTAACCTTTTTGGCATCGGGGACTGGTTTTGTGGAAGACTTTTCCACAGACTGGAGGAAGTGGGGATGTTTTTGGGATGAAACTGTCCCACCTTAGATCACCAGGCATTAGATTCTCATAAGGAGCATGCCACCTAGATCCCTCACATGTGCAGTTCACAATAGGGTTCGCACTCCTACGAGATTCTGATGCCGCTACTGATTTGACAGGAGGGAGAGCTCAGGTGGTAATGCTTGCTTGCCTGCTGCTCACCTCCTGCTGTGTGACCTGGAGTAGGAGGGAGTTGGGGACCCTTGCTCTAAACCACACGATTACATTGAAATTAAACAACTTGTTTCTGAATGACTTCTGGTAAACAATGAAATTGAGGCAGAAACTAAAAAAAATTATTTGAAATAAATGAAAACAGAGACACAGCATACCAAAATCCCTGGGATGTAGCAAAAGCAGTGTTAAGAGGAAAGTTTATAGTGCTAAAAATGCCTACATCAAGAAGTTAGAAAGATCCCAAATTAACAACTGAACCTTATTCCTAGAGAAACTAGAAAAACAAAAGCAAACTTCAAAGCTAGCAGAAGAAAATAAAAAACTGAAATCAGAGTAAAACCCATTGAAATTGAGACCCTAAAATCCACATGACGGATCAATGAAATAAAAAGTTGGCAATTTGAAAGGATAAGCAAGACTGATAGACTGCTAGCTAGATTAATAAAAGAAAAAAAAAGAGATCCAAATAAGCAGAATCAGAAATGACATTGCAACCAACGGAGATACAAAAGACCCTCAGAGAATATTATGAACACCTCTATGCACACAAACTAGAAATTCTAGAAAAAGTGGATAAATTCCTGGGAACACATAACCTCTCAAGATTGAATCAGGAAGAAATCGAAACCCTAAACAGTCCAACAGCAAGAATGAGTTCCAAAATTGAATTAGTAATAAAAAACCTACTAATAAAAAACAAACAAAAAAACCCAGACCAGAGAGATTCACAGTTGAATTCTACCAGGCCTGCAATGAAGAGCTGATATCAGTTCTGCTGAAACAATTCCAAAAAATCACAGAGGAAGGGTTCTTCCTTAACTCATTCTGCAAAGTCAGTATCATTCTGATACCAAAATCTGGAAAAGACTGATAAAAGGAAAGTTCAGGTCAATACCTCTAATCAATATAAATGCAAAAATCCTCAATAAAATACTAGCAAACCAAATCCAGCAACATAGCAAAAAAGTTAATTCACCACAATCAAGTAGGGATTATTCCTGGGATGCAAGGATGATTCAACATATGT
Source organism: Piliocolobus tephrosceles (assembly GCF_002776525.5). Classification (NCBI taxonomy): domain Eukaryota; kingdom Metazoa; phylum Chordata; class Mammalia; order Primates; family Cercopithecidae; genus Piliocolobus; species Piliocolobus tephrosceles. Next base: position 36,569,825 of record NC_045441.1, read on the forward strand.
AAGTCAACAAATGCAATTCACCACATAAACAGAATCAAAAACAAAGTATATGATTATGTCAATAATTGCAGAAAAAACTTTTGATGCAATACAACGTCCTTTTATGATAAAAACCTTCAAAAAACTAGGCATCAAATGAACACATCTCAAAATAATAAGAACCATCTATTACAAACCCACAGCCAACATACTGAATGAGCAAAACCTGGAAGCTTTCCTCTTAAAAAGTGAAGCAAGACAAGGATGTCTGCTGTCACTAAACCTATTCAATATGGTACTGGAAGTCTTATCCAGAGTAATCAGGAAAGAGAATGAAATAAAAAGCATCTGAATAAGAAAAAAAGAAGCCAAATTATCTCTCTTTATTGATGATTAATATGATTCTATACCTAGAAACTCCACAAAGGCTACTTGTACTAACTTCAATAAAGTTTCAGGATACAAAATCAATGTAAAAAATCAGTAGCATTTCCATACACAAATAACATTCAAACTAATATCCAAATCAAGTATACAATCTCATTAACAATAGCCACAAAACCCAAAATAACTAGAAATACTACCAACCCAAAGGTGAAGGAGCTCTACAAGGAGAACTATAAAACACTGCTAAAAGAAATTATAGCTGACACAAACAAATGAAAAAACTTTCCAGGCTCATGGATTGGAAGAATCAATATTGTTTAAAATGACCATACTGCCCAAAGCAATCTGTAGATTCAATGCTATGCCTATCAAACTACCAATGTCATTTTTTACTGAATTAGAAAAAACTATTATAAAATTCATATGGAATCAAAGAAGAGCCTGAATAGACAAAGAAATCCTAAGCAAAATAAAGCTGGAGGCATCACATTATCCCACTTTAAACTATACTGCATGTCTACTAACCAAACAGTGTGGTACTGGTACAAAAACAGACACATAGACCAATGAAACAAAATAGAGAACCAGAAATAAAGTTGTACACCTACAGCCATCTGATCTGTGACAAAGTCAACAAAAATTAGCAATGAGGAAAGGACTCCCTATTCATAAATGCTACCGGAATACACCTGCAATACCTGACTAGCCATACACCAAAGAAAATAACTGGCCCCCCACATTTCACCGTATACAAAAACTAACTCAAGATAGATTAAAGATTTAAATGTAAGACCTCAAACTATAATAATACTAGAAGAAAACCTAGGAAACACCATTCTGGACATTGGCCTTCAGAAATAATTTATGACTAAGTCCTCAAAAAAGACTGCGACTCCCCCCAAAAAATTTACAAGTGGGGCTTAATTAGACAAAAAACATTTTGCACAGCAAAACAAACTATCAACTGAATAAATAGGCATCCTACAGAATGGAAGAAAATATTTGCAAGCTATGCATCTGGTAAAAGTCTAATATAGAGAATCTATAAGAAACTTAAACAACTGAACAAGTAAAAAAAAATTGTAAAGTGGGCAAAATACATGAACAAATACTGCTCAAAAGGAGACATACGAAAGGCCAATAAACATATTAAACAGTGCTCCACATCACTATCCATCAGAGTGATGCAAATAAAAACCACAATGAGATATCAATTCACATCAGTCAAAATGGCTATTATTAAAAAGTTAAAAAAACAACAGATGCGGGACAGGCTTGGAGAAAAGGGAACACATATAGGCTGTTCGTTGGTGGGAATATAAATTAGTTCAGCTACTATAGAAAGCAGTTTGGAGATTTCTCAAATAACTGAAAACAGAACTATCATTCAATCCAGCAATCTTATTACTAGGTATTCATCCAAAAGAAAATAAATTGTTCTATCAAAAAGACACACTTATATGTTCATTGCAGCACTATTCACAATAGCAAGACATGGGATAAACCAAGATGCCCATCAATGGTGGAACAGATAAAGAAAATGTAGTACACATATACCACGGAGTAGTACGCAGCCATAAAAAAGAATAAAATCATGTCCCTTCACAGAAACATGGATACAGCTGAAGGCTATTATCCTAAACAAATTAGTGCAAGAAGAGAAAACCAAATACTGCATGTTCTCACTTATAAGTGGGAGCTAAACATTCAGTACTTATAGGCAAAAAGATGGCAACGGTAGAAACTGGCACTACTTGAGGAGGAGCGAGAGAGGGAGCAAATGTTGGAAAACTTAACTATTGGGTACTATGAACAGTGTCTGATTGATGAGAGAAATCATACACCAAAGCTCAGCATCATGTAATACACCCAGATGGCAACCCTGCATCTGTAACTCCTGAATCTAAAATAAAAATTGACATTATTTAAAAAAAAGAACAGGAAAGAAACAAAACAAAACCTAACAAAAATACTACCATCTCCCTACAACTAAATATATGTAACTAAAGCACAAACTAGAATTTTTAAAAATGCAAATACCAAACTCATAGCATTTCTGATGATGAATTTTGTGTCAACTTGGCTGGGCCACAGGATTTCTGAATATATGGTCAGATATTATTCTGGGTTTGTCTGTTGGTGTATTTTGGATGAGATTAACATTTGAATTTGTAGACTGAATATAGCAGACTGCCCTCCCTAATATAGATCGGCGTCATCCAATCAGTTGAAGGCCTGAATAAAACAAAAAGGCTGATCCTCCCCGAGAAAGAGAATTCTTCCTATCTAATGATCTTTACATTGCGAACTCAACTTTTTTTCTGCCTTCAGACTTGAACTGAAGCATTGGCTCTTTGTGGATATTAAACATGCTGGCCTTTAGATGGCATCGTTTGCTTTCCTGGTTCTCAGACTTTTAGACTCTGACTAGAGCTAAACCATTGTCTCTCCAACTTGCTACACCATTATCTCCAAGTTGCTGACTCACCTGCAGATCTTGAGACTTGCCCAGTTTCATAACTGCTTATGCCAATTCCTTATAGTAAATTTCTTTATATATATAAATATGCAGATGATTCTGTTTCTCTGGAGAACCCTAATACAGATTTTGGTACTAAGAACAACTCTGGATGAAGAGAATCTTAAGGATAAACTTAAATAGGTTTCAAGGTTTCTGGGATTGAATCTCTAATCTGATTAGATTTAAAGACTATTGACTGTATTTCTAGTAAAAAGAAAATTAGTGGTCCATGACATGATGTGGCAATAGAGATGCACAAAATATCACCATTAGATGCTCCTAATCAAACACTTAGAAGAAGCAAGGGTCTGGATGATCTTGTATTTGATACTTTCCAACATTTTTGTCAAACTCATGAGTACAATGAGGTTGACTGGTTGTTTCTAATGTTGCTGGACAAAGTGGAAAAAGAAAAGGATGACCTTAAGGGTCAAATTCCCAGCTGAAGTGCTGCATAAATGACCTGAAAGTTTCTATGCGTGTCCCTGAAATAGGCACTTATTTCCTGTAGCTGCAGGGCTGAGATTGCAGAAAATCAAACCAGAATTTCATCTTGCAAGTGGCTGAATCACATTGCAAGTTGACGGCTAGTATTGCAGGGTGTCTACTATCAAAGTAAAGGTATTGACTTGGAGGGAATAGGGTGCTAAAAGTTGGAATGGAGATATGTGGGAAGACCCTGATGAAGCTGAAGATGCTGAGCCCCTAAATAATATCTTCTTTATTACGTGGAAGAGGTCTCTACACCCAGGTGCAGGCAGTTTCTCCAGTCCTAGTGGAAGCAGTCTCTTACCCCATGTCTGAGAGGATTAACTTTGCCTTGCCTAAGAAAACTGTAATGTCCTAACATGAGGCAGTTGCCATGCAAGGCACTTCTGCTTTTCCTCAGAACCCACCCCCACCACCATTCCTCTTTCATTTCAGACCTATAACTAGATTCAAGTCCCAGCAGCACCCAAAGAGGAGATATAAAGTATAAGCTCTGAGGAAGTGTGCTATACATCAAATGGACAATTTGAGTTTTCTAATGTATATAAACAGAAATCTGGGGAATATGTGTGGAAATGGATATAAGGGAGTGGGATAATCATGGAAGGAACATAATTTGGATCAGGCCAAATTTGCTAACATGGGCTCACTAAGCAGTGATTCTGCATTTAATGTGGCAGCTCAAGGAGTTAGGAAGGACTCTAATTGCTTGTTTGTTTTCTTGGCTGAAACATAGAACAAAAGATAGCATTATTCTGGGAGTTTCTGTGAGGGTGTTTATAAATGACATTAACATTTAAGCAGGTAGACTGAATTCAGCAAATGGTCCTCCCTAGTGTGAGTGGGTCTCATCCAATTAGTTGAAGACCTAAATAGAACAAAAAGTCTGACTTTCCCCTAAGTTAGATAATTATTTTTGTCTGATGGCCTTCATACTGGGACACTGGCTTTTTTTGTTTGTTTTCTGCCTTCAGACTTTATGGAAATACGAGCTTGTCCTGGGTCTCAAGTTTCCCAGTCTTTGGATGGCAACTACACTTTTGGCTCTCCTGTTCTCAGGTCTTTGGACTTGGACTGGAACTATATCATTGGCTTCCCTGGGTCTCTGACTTGCTAATTCACCTTGCAGATCTTAGGACTTGCCCACCTCCATGACTGTGTGAGCCTATTCCTTATAATCAATCAATCAGTCAATCAATCACTCATTGGTTCTGTTTATCTGAAAACCCTAACAGAGCATTGTTCCATGAAAGCAATGGATGAAATAATTTTTATGCCTCTGGCATAATTCTGGCATAGCAGCATAAAAACTGGCTGTTATGAACATAAAATGAGACAAATCTTATGGTTGGAGGCTTTCTCTTATACTAGATTTTAAAAAATTATGACAATCACTTGTAATGTAAGGTGTTCTAGATGTTATCTGCAAAGAGCACCAGAGTAGCAATACTTAGGCAATCCCAAAGACCTTTGAGAAGTCACAGGTCAAGGGAGAACATCATATGGGGATCAGGCAAATCCACGTATGGGTGCTGGGCCCCATCCTGCTAAGTAATGGCCTTCACTCTAGTGCAGCCAGTCATGTAACAAAAAATAAAATAAAATAGGCCTCCTTTAAAAAATAAGTTTACAAAATAATTGAGTCAATTTCTTTGCTGAAGCCTGTATTCCCTGTTTACTATGCAAAAGTCATTTATTGAGCATTCACAGCTTGTGAAAATTGCTTTATGAAATAGAAGACCACAAGACTGCGTTGCCTGAAATTCTTCTGACCACAACTGAGGGCAACAGGAACTCAAGAGGGCCTGGCTTCCAGGACTATGGAGCCACCAGCTGGTGAGCTGAATCCATCATGCCACTTAGAAAGTGCAAGTGTGCAGTAATCAAACAGGACTCAGAGGTAATCCACAGGCCACTTGCTGAGTCCAGTCACGTCTGCACCTGATACCATCTGAAAGGTAGATCCTGATCCCTTTGGAGGAAATGGGTGAAGAAGAAGTATGAAGTGTAGGTGCAGTAGCAGAGTGGAACTTGATTCACCCATTCCCCAAACTCCCCCAGACACCTACACTGCTTCCATCTCCTTCCTGTGAAACTCTCTGCCATGGGACCACCAAAATTGAAATATTCTGGCAAATTAGTGTAATAACCAATGCTTCAGAAGAATAATGGAAAATTCCATCTAATTAATATCCAGAAAAAAAGGGAAGTAAATGATAAATGTGGGCATTACTTCTTGTCGCACAGATCAGTTGTGTGGGTTCTTGGAAAGGGAGGGCGCCCTCTGTATGTATGTGTGTATGCCCAAAAAAGTCCCTGAAGGCAGCTTCCTGTAACTCAACCCTCCCGAAACACTGAAGGGCTAGTGAAAAGATTCCTCAGCAGATGCAGAACAAGAGGGGACATCTGATGCCTGTTTTATTCAGTCACCAGTAATCGCTCTTGCATCACTCACTTTTGTTAGAATTGACTAATAGGCAACATGCCTTCGCTTGAGCCCAGCAGATATAAGCACCATCCGTACAGGCAGGCTTCCTGACTGAGAGCAGGGAGCAGCAGGCATGGGGCACGCCGGGTGCCAGTTCCAAGCCCTGATGTGGAAGAATTGGCTCTGCAGACTCAGGAACCCGGTGAGTGCTTGCTTTGGTTTTCCATAGGGTTCCAGTGAGGTCTGGAGTGAGATCAGGGTCTATTCTTGTCTGCCTGCCTCTGCCTCCTGGCAGGTACAAACACCCATGCTGCAGGGAATTTGGGAGGGTTGGATTATTTTAAATCAAAACCTGTCCAAGGGTCAAAGTAGCTGAACACTTTAATGACCAGCATGAAATAAAGGCTGAATAATTTATCAGAAAAGGGCAAATTTAGAAAAATTCTAAATATCAAACAAACAAGCAAACAAAAAACAAGTGGAATTGAACTATAATTTGTGTTCTAAGCATTCATTGTAAAGACTGACCAGTGAATTCTCAGGTTTAAGGAACAAAGCATTGGCTGCATTTAATGCATAAACAGAATGCTAAAGGTACTGACTCCAAAGCACAAGACTGCACAATGTGCCTCACCAGAGCAGGGCATGACGCATCCACGCTGTGTTACGCTGTAGGGTCACATCTTTAGTGTTAATTCGCATCTACTTAGAACTATATTTAAATTACATTAGCAAGGTTTTCTAAGCAGATTGGAATTGTTCAAATCAAACTTGTGTGAGTACTTAAGCAAATATCCTGTAAGTGTATGTTTTTATGAAATATAAATCAATTGCTTATTATTATGATTAACTTTATTCCTGATGCTACTATATAAACGTTAACACCTATAAATGTCATTTTTAGGAGAAGTAGATGTGCAGTAATTTACCTACATCATTTCGGATTTTAAGGTCTCTAGTTAACCTATGGGATTTTTCTGCTGACAAATGCTTCGGTTTGAAGAGATTCAGTTATTGACATTGAATTACATTTTGCTGAATCCTCAGAGCCAGAATATTCTATCTCTCTGTCATGAAATAAAATACATGTTAAAGGAGATGTTTTCTTTTTTATGTGATCTTCAGGATCAAAATGATTTCAGTTGAAAGTTTGTGCAAAAGTTTTAAGTTCAGGAATAAAGGAGTGAGACGCTCTTCATTGGTTGTTAATGTGTTCGTGTCTGTGTAGGTAGTTTTACATTTATAAACAGTGTATTTCATTGACATGCAAGTTTGTTTTAGGGAATTAGCCTAGCTTCCCATGAAAGAGTGTTATAGGTGGAAGTTGGTTCCCAGGCTCTGCTCTTTCCGCTTTATGCTTATCAACCTCAGAACAGTTCGGTGACCGAGGTAGCCAGACTGCCTACTCCTCCTTAACGGACACTTGAGTTTTAAAAAATTTTCACAATTACTTTTGCTGCTAAGGTAAACATCCTCATCAGAAGGTTTTATTTGTTTGATAACTGTTTATTTAAAATGGTATCTCCTGCATCCCGCCTTTCTTAGCCTTATTTTTCTTTAGTATTTACCCTCTTGTAACACAGCAGAGATTTTCTTATTTGCCAATTGCCTCTGGATCCTACATTAGTGTGTTACATTCATGAGAACTGGACATTTTCCCCAATTGGTTCACCAATATATTGTCCAGCACCCGGAACAGTGCCTAGCACACAATGGATGTTCAGTAGATATTTGCTGAATAAGTAAAAGAAGGAAGGAATAAAGCATTTATGCATCTCTGTTATGTGCCAGATAGTGGGTGACCAAGAAAAGTGAGTTCCCGGCCCACAAGGAGCTATAGTCTGTTCAGACAAAAGCAACGAAAAATGCAATTAAATATTTAATGAAACCACCTCTTGGGATATATCCTACAGATGTCCTTGTACAAATGGGAAGTGATATTTTTACAAGGTTATTCATTATAGCAATGCCTAGAATAGCAACAGAGTGGAAACAACACAAGTGGTTCCATGCATGGAATTTGGAGCTGCCTGACTGGGTTCACATCCCAGTTCTGCCACTTACTAGTTTACTTTTTCAGGCAATTTCTTAACTTGGTCTTCTTCTCTGTAAAATGAAATTGTTTGTAAGTATTAAATGAGTTTGTACATGTGATTGCAACAGTACCTGGTATGGGAGCTATTTTCTTATATGGTAGAAATGGGTGACCTCAGACATCTGTGGACATGAACTGTGGGCTGTGAGGGGAGGAGGCACAGGGTAACTTCAGTTTGTGGCTTGCACAATTGGGTTAGAACAGAACTCCAGGGGGATAAAATGTGAATATGTTTACATATCTTAATGTTATTACAGTGGAAATATTGAGGGCAAGCCCCTCTGGGTGAATGTCTTTAAACTGACCTATTTTTCACGGCATTCTCCCATTGTCCAATGATAATCTGTAAATTCTTTATTTTTGAACTATGGAAGCGAGGTGTTGGCATGAACTGTGGAATAACCAAACTGCCTGAGTGAATAAATGGCCTCAAATACATGTTTATTTAGTGAGTAAAGCCAGCAACTACTTGTTAGATGAAGGAAACTTGTCTGTTTTTACATTTACTGGTTTTTTTCTAGCTTTTAAAAAAAAAAATAATTGATGCATAATAGATGTCCATAGCGTCAGCATACATGTGATAATTTAATAATTTGTATCATTCATAAAGAGCAAATCAGCATATGCTTTTACATTCGCTTTTAAAAAATCTTTATTATATTTCATGATTATAGTTTCTTCAAAAAAATCTTATTATAGATTCAAACAAAAATTTAAAAAAATAGAATAATGGATAAATAGTACCCATCATACTTAATGCCTAGCTTTACAGACTGTTAAAATTCTACTATTCTTGGAAAAAATAGTTTCTTACCATTATTTTAATACCATTTATTTTTTCCTCTTGATTTTTATTTATTGTAAAAACAGCACTAAAACAAAAGATAGACATTTTAAGGTCATCTAAAATTTTATTATCCTAATTAACTTACTTGTGTGATCTTTTCTTATCCTTAGGCATACACAATGCAATATTTTTATGTAATTAAAGTCATAGCTTTTTTCCCACTTAATATTGAAGCCTAACATTTTAAAAGTTGCTGTGTGGTCTTCTTATTTAATGGTTTTATTGAATAATAGTTAATCAGTTGGATACACATAATTATTTGACCATTTCCTTTTGTTGAAGATTAAAGTACTTTCCAGCTCTTATTGTTATGAATAACATCATTATGCACAAAGGATACACCTTCTCCTGGATCATTTCTCTTGAATAAGTTTCCTGGGGAAGATTCTGGGTCAAGGTAAGGACACATTGCTTTTGGGCAGGTGGAGAGCAGTTGACGATGCCTCAGGGGTGTCCCCATGGATAGTTCCGTGCAATACCATCAACATTGTCAAATATTCAGTGGCTTCGAGCCATGCTTTTCCACATGAATTTCTATTAATTTCTACATTTTATTCTAACTGTAAATCAATCTAATTCATTACTTATTTTACTTTTTATTTCTTTTAATTTTAATTTTTTTAAATTGACAGATAATAATTGCACATATTCATAGGGTACATAGTGATGTTTCAATACAAATAATGTATGGTGATCAGATCAGGGTAATGAGTATATCTGTCGCGTCAAATGTTTATTATTTCTTTGTTTTGGGGACATTTAATATTCTCCTCGTAGCAATTTGAAGCTCTATGATATATTATTATTATTATTTCATACGGAGTTTTGCTCTTGTCATCCAGGCTAGAGTGCAACGGCATGATCTTGGCTCACTGCAACCTCCGCCTCCTGGGTTCAAGCGATTCTCCTGCCTCAGCCTCCCGAATAGCTGGGATTACAGGCACGTGCCACCATGCCCAGTAAATTTTTGTATTTTTAGTAGAGATGGGGTTTCACCATGTTGGCCAGGCTGGTCTCGAACTCCTGACTTTGGGTGATCCACCCGCTTTGGCCTCCCAAAGTGCTGGGATTACAGGAATGAGTCACTGTGCCTGGCCTATATGATATATCATTGTTATTATATAGTCATCCTACAGTCATATAGAGCACTGGAACTTATTCCTCCTATCTAGCTGTAATTTTGTATCCTTTAACAAATCTATCCCTATACTCTCCCTCCCGCTACCTTCAGCTACTTCTTATCTTAAAGAATTAACAACAGCAACAACAATAATAACAACAACAACAACAACAAGAAAATCATGTAAGCCAAGTGTAAGCTCCTTGGATAGCTCTTAGTTCTACAGTCTGTTTGGGTTCTCCCATGTTTTAATATTGAACAGAGCAGCTGAGCCTGTAGCATGTGTACTGTGGATGGCACACTTCCCCTAATCCATCCTTCAAATCATGGAGCAGTGACCATTTGTTGTTGTCTCCAGGACCCTACATCTGTTGACATCTTGGATCTGTGTTCTGAATCTTGCCTCCTGTGACTGCTACTCATTCCTTTCCCTCCCCACCCAATTGGACAGGACTCTGATCCCTTACTCCATTAAGGAAAGCTGATATCCTGTAAGTGATATCAGCTTTTTGGGTTTGGCTGGCCAATTTTACTGAAGACTTGGGCTAGTGGAAGAGGGTTGAAGCATAGTTTAATACAAGGACATCAACGTTTTAAAAAACTCATGGTTCTCTCCTAGCTATGGGCTGGAAGAGGATAATGGAAACAACAAAACTACACTGGCCACAGTTTTACTAGGAACATCCTTCTGCCCATGGAAACCACACCCCAGAACCCAGTGACAGATACCCAGATGTCTACCCTACATAAAGCACTGCATTCTTGATTTAAAAGGCCACAGTGAAAAAATTCTTATTTTAGTCATGAATAAGAACTATGGTGTCACACCAGGGTTCATCCTCTGACCTGGCCTGTGGGGAATACGCGGAAGCCTATTAGAGTGTCTGAGTTCAAATGCCATCCCTCCCACTAGTGTTAGAGAGACCTGAGTCAGCTCACCCAAACCCAGGCTGAATCCCTGTTGGGCTCTGCCGCTGCCTATCTACCTCCTAGCAATCTACCCTGGGGCTAGGGAGGGAGCTTTCCAAGATCACTACCTTGGAAATCACTTTTTTTCCTTTAAGATGTAAAGAAACATATTCTAAAGTTTCAACTACTTCAAACCTCAGAGTTTTTGTGTGTATATGTGTGTGTGTTTTTCTTTTCTAAAACAAAATAATCTCATTTCTTTGAGATTTTTGTCTGTTACTGAAATCAGGTGCTAAAAACTGAACTTGGTGTTACAAAGAATACTTTTATTTTGCAAACACTAATCCTGCTAGCTAGTTTCTGTATTTTTCTGAAATTGAAAAAAATTTACAGATATCAAGCCTCAGAAGTAAAGTAGCTCTTATTTCTTTTGGACATTGTTTTAGAGGTTGGATTTTTGCTGGTTTTGCATAGTTACATGTTACAGCTCATCAACTATTTGTTGTCAAATTTGCGATAAGGATTTACTAAGGGAATCAGCAGATGCCAGAAGGTAAAAGGTGAGGTGCCTGATCTCTCTCATAGGTTGGAAAAAGTCTTGAACTAACTAGTCTTGAACTGCTCCTATGTCTAGAGGTCCTTGGGGTCAGGGCATCCTCACTAGCTGTGGGTCAGAAGTGGCGCTGGGGTGCTGCTGAGCAGCCACCTGCGAGCCAGTGCACTTACTGCTCCATTTCTCAGCAGCGGCCCACACCCAGGGGCGCTCCATATACAAACCCGCTCAGCTGCAAACCAGCACTGCGAAACAAGATTGGCAGTGAGAGGCGAGAGGGTCCTCAGGTGGTGTGGGAGCCCTTGAACTATTCTCGTTTCCAGCACTTACACAGAAGTGACACATTTCTTGCGATTAGGCCTCACGGATGACTGACAAGATGGCTTCTTCCTCTGTGGCTGCAGTCATACAGCAGTGCAGGTGCGATGGAACTCCTGAAAACTCGAAGCTCCCACCGAGGGTTCTTTAATAAAATGTAGAGTAATTCAACTTCTCTTTGGCTAGATGAGAAGATAAAGTTGATGATCTTCCTACTTGTCATTAAATCGAGAGCCCGTGGGATCTTGGGGCTTGGCCTGGGCTGCCCTGGCCTTCAGGACTCGCCTTGCACTGGACCCTGGTAGGAAACTGCCTCACTGCAAGGCCACTGAGGGCCATTTGAGTGTTTCTCAGGTTTACTAAGAGCAGTGATCTAGGAAAAGCAATTCAGAAATCGAATTAATGAAAAGCAAACCTCCCTTTATATTTTTTTTTAGCATGGGCTGGCCTCTACTAAGCTGTTTGGGGTTGGTTGGTCTGGTTTTCCCCATTCACAACCATGGTATCAGCAGTGCCTCTTCTTTAATTTCAGTTGATCTTAATTTGCTTCTAAACCTTTAATTTTAGCTTTATTTTCCTCCTACACCCTCTCTCAAAGCACTAGTGATTGAATAAACAACCAAATATAAAAACACAACTTTGAAGGGCAGTGAGGGAACTCCTTGCACAGTGAAAGCATCTCAGTGTATCATTAAGAGTCTGGCTGTGCAGTGAGCATCTCTTTTGTCCTGCATTGTTGTCTGAGTTTAAGAATGTGAGAATAGTGGCTGGGCGTGGTGGCTCACACCTGTAATCCCAGCACTTTGGAAGGCCGAGGTGAGCAGATCACCTGCGGTTGGGAGTTTGAGACCAGCTTGGTCAACATGGTGAAACCCCGTCTTTAGTAAAAATACAAAAATTAGCCTTGTATGGTGGTGTAATCCCAGCTACTGAGGAGGCTGAGGCAGGAGAATCACTTGAATCTGGGAGGCAGAGGCTGCAGTGAGCCAAGATCGCACCAGTACACTCCAGCCTAGGTGACAGAGCGAGACTCTGTCTGAAAAAAATTAAAAAAGTGGCTGAGCGTGGTGGCTCATGCCTGTAATCCCAGCACTTTGGGAGGCCGAGGAGGGCGGATCACGAGGTCAGGAGACCGAGATCATCTTGGCTAACACGGTGAAACCCCATGTCTACTAAAAAAAAACACAAAAAACTAGCCGGGTGTGGTGGCGGGTGCCTGTAGTCCCAGCTACTTGGGAGGCTGAGACAGGAGAATGGCTTAAACCCAGGAGGCGGAGCTTGCAGTGAGCCGAGATCCGGCCACTGCACTCCAACCTGGGCGACAGAGCGAGACTCCGTCTCAAAAAAAAAAAAAAAAAAAAAGTAAAAATAAATAAAATAAAATGAGAAAAAAAGAATGTGAAATTATCCAGTGTTCTAAAGGTATGGAAAACTGACTGGATTTCAAAGACAAGCCATCCAGTTCCTCATTTACCAATTTGACTGTTAGGCTGAAAAGAGAAAATAATTCTCTCTAGGTTACTCTTTTGCTGAATTGTTACCAGCATATTGGAGAGAAAATGACAAGATTATCAAAAAGCTAGGTTTGGGAGATTTTATTTAGGATGATGGATTTACGTGGCTTCTGTGCAAAATGAAAACCAAAAATAAATAATAATAATAATAATAATAATAATAATAATAAAGCAAAGACTTACTTTCCCAAGAGGCTTTTCCTTCTTACTTGTGAATGCAGGTCTCCTTGGGAAGCCTGGAGTTCCCTGGCATAGTTATTTACTTTGGCCCAGATAGGCCTGGGTTTTTCAATTACAGGAAAGGTTTTAAAAACAACAAACAACAACAAAACCCTCTCAGTAACAATAATGTGAGAGACCAGAGGCAAAGGCAGCCTTAAGCCTTGTTTTTATGAGATTGTATTGGAGGCTGAGGCTGTTTATTGGGGAACTGGCCCTCATGAGAGGCACATTTCTTTTTTCGATTTGGAACTCTGGGGGCTCCTTTCAAGGAAACCTTGCCCGAGGTCAGTGAGTGTCCTCTCCTCTCTCTGCCTCATTCCTGTAGGGGATGATTTAATCCTCCCCAGCTGCCTGCTGTTGGCTACGCCAGAGGGGTCCCCTGAGGGGTAGTACCTGTGCCTGGTCCTACCTGATTCCGGGGCTGTCCTGGCCAGACAGCACCTGTCATCCTCCAGGTTTGAAGTTGGAGCCCTGGGAGAATTGAACCTGTTGTCTTGTTTTTCTAAGACCAGCCGAGCGGGCGCAAAAGAACCAGCGGGTAGGCAAGTGTAACAGCAAAACTGCACGTTTATTTTGGTAACCTAAGGTGTGCGGGAGAAGTCTGTTGGCCTCCAGGGAAGGAGGCCGGCAGAGTCCCCCCGTGGGGCTCTCCGACGGACTTCCCACAGTCCCGACATCCCGACAGGAGTGGGGCTGCAAGAAGGCCGTGTGGCTCAATGGCGGAGAGCGGCTTTTCTAGGAGTGGGAGGGCAATAGGTGGGGCATGGGCGTGTCAGGGGCGTTCCGCAGGTGCGACCAGGTAAATCTTGGTCTCTTCAGATTGACGTCACCTGGCGCATGCCCAGTTGGTCTGCACCCTCCCTGGGTGCCGGCTGCATTTTCGCGCGTGCGGGAAGAGTTGGGGGTGGGGGGGGGATGAAGAACCCGGAAGTGCACCATCTTGCCTCGGTTCGTCCAAACAGTCCAACCTTTTATTGATAATAGTGATTAAGGGGCGCCGTGGTCTGTCTGGCTACTTCCTGCTGTTAAGGGGCGTCGTTAAGGTCAGGGCCCATGGTTGGTATTTGGACGCACGGATGAAAAATAAAATAAGGCACAGTATTAGTATAAGAATAAGAAATGGAAGCATTTGTTGGAATATGGGCAAAACCCAGAGGGAAGGCCCCAGCAAGGTTGAGGTATTAAGGTTCTGTATTTCAGCTTGTATTTTATTGAGGGTTTGAATGTTAGTGTCTGCTAGGCTTGACTCGCTAACATAATAGCAGCACTCTTCTCCAGGGAAGAGACAAGTGCCTCCTTTTTCAGCTGTAAGCAAGTCCAGAGCTCGCCTATTTTGGGCAGCTACTTGGGCTATTGAGGTAGTCCGGCGCTGCAGGGAGGCCAGTCCTTCAGCTGATTCCAATAACTAGAGGGAGGAAAACAGCCCGTTTTTGATGAAAGTGGCGTAGTAGCATAGAAAGTTGTTGGAAAAGCTCTGCTACCTCTGCCTGGCTGTATAAAGTTAGACTGGGGACCAAGAACACGGGGACATAGAGGGATCAATTAATGGCTGTATGGTTAAGAGTTTTAGAGAGAGAGACCAGTTGTGTTGAAGGCCATGGGCGGGGGGGGGGGGCTGCCACTAGGTGGGGGCCTTCTAAAGCCTCACAGAGGAAGCGGTGGGAGAGATTGGTTATATTCACAGTGTAGGTTAAGTTTGGCCTTTGGCGGATAAGTGTGAGCCATGAGAAGGGGCCTCTATTGTGTGGAGAGAAGTTTGACAGCCTTAAGGAAGACAACTGGCAGAACTATGTACTACTGAGTGTGTTCGGCTGTCTTGTGGCCAAGTTTCAGTGATTAAAAAAAATAACTGCCATACAGTAGGCGGACTAGCAAAGGTCTGAGTGTATGAGTGAGACGGCAATATAAATGTAAACTGAGACTACATTTTCAGTGTAGTTGCAGTGTCCCTTGTCACTGAAGATGTTCGATGAAAGTTAGAAGACGGGAGAACCACTGCTCTGGACTATTGTCCGGAGGTAGATATGGATCTGGGGCTATGTATTGAAAGTCTGATAGGTTTATGTAGAGGATGTTGAGAAAGCAAGCTAGGTGCCAGGGGTCGGGGAGCATGAGATAGTCAAGGAAGCTTTGTAAGTTTGAGGCGAGTGGGGGAAAGTTGAACTGATGTCCACTGATTATTCTCAGTGGGGGCCCTTTTTAGCTGGGAAATATGAATCCAATGCGTGTGTCCTAGGAGTTTTGCTGCTGTATGTGTAGACAGGAGGACAATGTATGGACCTTTCCACCTGGGCTGTAAGTCTTTGGCTTGGATATCTTTTATGTATACTTGGTCTCCGGGACTGAGGGAGAGATGTGGGTTGTAGGCATCTGTTGGAGGAGGGTGTGCTAACTCAGCGTGCTGTCTTAGGAGTTGTCTGAGAAGAGTGAGATATGGGAGGTAGTTCGCCAAAGGGGCTGGCAGGGAAGGTATTTGCTGGAGGGTTAGGGGCCGTCCGTAGACTAATTCGAACGGACTGAGGCCTGTTGGGCTTCGAGGTGCTGCCCGCAGCCGGGTCAGGGCTAAGGGAAGGAGGGTTACCCACGACTGCTGGGTTTCGATTGAGAGTTTGGTGAGCTGTTGTTTGATGAGTCCGTTAGCCTTTTCTACCTTACCAGAAGACTGAGGCCTATAAGGGATGTGGAGTTTCCAGGTGATGTGTAGGAGGGATGCCACCTGTTGGACTACCTTAGAGATGAATGCTGGACCATTGTCGGATTGAAGAGTGACCGGGAGACCAAACCTAGGAATAATATGTTCAGTGAGTATAGAGGCAACAATGTTAGCGGTTTCTCCTGTGGTAGGATAGGCCTCTATCCACCCTGAAAAAGTGTCCACAAGGGTTAAGAGGTATTTGAATTTTTTATGTTTTGGCATATGTGTGAAATCAATTTGCCAATCTTCACCTGGTTGGTGTCCTCTGAGTTGGTGGCTGGGATGGGGATTACGCAATGCGCCTTGAGGATTTGCCTTTAGACAGGTAGAGCACTGCTGGTTGATTGTCAGTAAGTGTTTTTGTAGTGTTGGACAGTGGAGGAGGGGATTTAGAAAATTGTATAAGGCTTTGGGTCCTATATGTAAAGAGTTATGTATGTCTGTTAGAATGGTATGGAGTTGTGTTTCAGGAATAACTAGTTTGTTATCAATATATATCCAGTCACCTGTAGTTAGTTTGGCGGTTGGATTTTGTAATAGCTTAGCCTTTTCTTCCTGAGTGTAGTTAGGGGCATACTGGGGGGAGAGAAAACAGACAGAAGGAGGCTTAGGGGTGGAAAATCTGGCGGCTGACTTGGCAGTGACGTCAGCGAAATTGTTGCCAGCTGCTATCAGGTCAGATGAAGTTTGGTGCCCTTTACAATGTATAATGGCTACCTTGGAAGGTGCTGACAGTGCATCTAGTAGTTTGAGTATTTGGTTTTTGTTAATAATAGGGGTACCGCCAGTGGTTAAAAACCCCCTCTCTCTCCAGATGACTGAATGAGTGTGTGCGATTAGAAAAGCATATTTAGAATCTGTGTATATGTTTACTGTTTTTCCTTTTGATAGCAGGAGTGCCTTGGTCAGTGCAGTGAGTTCTGCCTGCTGTGATGTGGTCCCTTGTGGTAGGGGTTTTGCCTCTAAAACTGCAGAGGAGGTAACTACTGCATATCCTGCCTGCCTGTTTCCTTGGGGGTTGATAAAGGAGCTGCCATCCACAAATAAGGTTAGTTGTGCATTCTGAAGGGGCTGGTCATGCAAGTGTAGGTGGCTGGGGGGTTGAGCCTCCAGGACCTCAGGACAAGAATGTTTAGTATGGGGTGGTTTAAGAGAGTCTGGCAGTAAAGTGGCTGGATTTAGAGAGGAGCAAACTTCTAAAGTAACAGTGGGGTCTTCTATGAATAAGAGATGAAAAAGTTGGAGCCGGGATGGAGTTAAGTGGCTAATACTTTTATGAGAGATGAGATCCTGAAGACGGTGTGTGGAGAGGACCGTTAGATTACTGCCTCTAATGAGCTTTTTTGCTTCCTGGGTCAGGCAGGCTGCCGCTGCTAACGCACGCAGACAGGGTTGCCAGCCTTGTACAGTTGGGTCTAGCTGTTTGGATAGATAGGCCACAGGACGGTGGGTGTTACCGACAGGCTGGGCTAAGAGACCAACTGCCACTTTCTGCCTTTCATCTGTAAAGAGTTGGAAGGGACGCTGGAAATCAGGCAGTGAGAGAGTGGGTTGTGAGAGAAGGCAAGCTTTTAAGCGGGTGAAATGAGTCGAGATTAATTTGGGGTTGGACAAAGGCCCATGTGGGGTTTCTTTAACTCCAAGGCACGGACAATAATCTTCCCATCTGAGATTTCTCTACTGTAAAGTTTCACATAACAAAAGATCTTGCCTTGCCCATTTTATTTGCGCTTTATTAAACTTTGATGGCTTTTTCTGCCTATCTTCTTTATGGGAGTGTTTCCTGTTGTTATGACTGCAGTGATACTGGTTTGGCTAGGATTCTAAAATTGGGGATCCAATGTCTGAAGAAACCTATTAGACCTAGGAAAGATTGAATTTCTTTTGCATCTTGAGGGGGAAGAAGGTTACGTATTAGGGCCATGCGGTCGGTAGTTAGTGACCGGGTTGTTGGGGTGATTTCAATTCCCAAGTATATGACAGTTTGGCAAGAAATTTGGGCCTTGTGTTTAGATACTCTATAACCTAATGAGCCTAAATGGTTGAGGAGAGTTGCAGTGTCTAGAAGAGAGTCTTGTTTGGTAGGGCTACAGATTAGGAGATCATCTACATACTGCAGAACTTTGCTATTAGTGAGAGGGCAGGAGGCAAGGTCTTTCGCTAAGGCCTGACCAAAGAAATGGGGGCTGTCCCGGAACCCTTGTGGGAGGACTGTCCACATCAGTTGAGTGGAGGTATGTGTGTCTGGGTCCTCCCATGTGAAGGCAAACAGGAACTGGCTGTCTGTGTGTAGGGGTATGGTAAAGAAGGCATCCTTAAGGTCTAGCACAGTAAAATAAGTAGAATTGGTAGGGATATGGGACAGTAAGGGTGTAAGGGTTGGGAACTACAGGGTGCGTGGGACGGGTGGCTTCATTGACTAGCCGAAGATCCTGTACTAACCTATACGTTCCATCTGCCTTTTTAACTGGAAGTATTGGAGTGTTACAAGGGGAATGTGTGCGGACAAGGATATGTTGGCTAAGTAGTCGCGTGATAATTGGCTTTAAACCTTGTAGATGTGTCGGAGAGAGAGAGAATTGGGGGCGGTTTGGGAAACGAGTAGGATCTTTGAGCTTGACAAGAACTGGTGGGTGGTGGGCAGCTATGACCGGGGTGGAAGTGTCCCACACTTGAGGGTGTACAAAAATAGGGAAGATGGGGGGTGGGGGCGACATAGGAGGAGCGTGTGCGCCTGCACAAAGCATGAGCAACAGGTCATGAGAGGGTTGAAGGGGAGTGGATGGGTTGGTGGGGATGTGTATGGAGGCCTTTAAGGTGCTCAGGATGTCTCGGCCTAGTAAGGGGGTAGGGCATGAGGGTATAATGAGGAACGAGTGCACAAAATAGTTGTTGGCCAGGCAGCAATTAAGGAGTGGAGTTTTTCGTGGAGTGGATGGCTTTCCGTCTACCCCTACTACAGAGATATTGGATGGAAGGCTAGGTCCAGAGAAGGACGGCAAAACAGAATAGGTAGCCTCGCTGTTGATTAAAAAAGTAATTGTCTTACCCGCTACCAGGAGAGTTACCCGCGGCTCAGCGAGGGTGATGGGGGTCCCCGAGTCTCAGCACCTTCAGTTGTCGTCGTCCAGATGTAGGAGCTGGAAGGAGCTCCCAGGATCCTGGGAAAGGGGGTCACGTAGAGGCGCGGCACCTGTTCTCAGGGTGGGGCAATCAGACTTCCAGTTTCCTCCCTGCTGGCAAGCAGGGCAGGGGGGTTGCTGGTGGACGAGGGTTAGGACATTCACTGGCCTAATGTCCTGATGTCTTGCACTTATAGCAAGGCTGCGTTGGGACTCGGGGACCCTGCGGACACCTGTTGGCATAGTGTCCTGCCTTGCCGCACTTATAGCAGGCTCTATGGAGTCTGCGGGGTGTGTGCTCTCTGGTCTGGGGTTACGACTGGGCTGTAAAGCCGCTGCTAGGAGCTGAACCTTCTGTTCAAGGCAAGCCTGCCGTCTCCTCTCTGGAGCTATAGACCTTAAAGGCTAATTTAACTAGGTCTTGTATTGGTGTCTGAGGACCATCCTCTACCTTTTGAAGTTTTTACGAATGTCAGGAGCCGATTGAGAAATGAAATAAGACGCCAAAATGGTGGCCCCTGTAGGGGAGGCCGGATCTAACCGGGTATACTGGGTTAGAACCTCAGTCAGTTTAGGGTAGAGGTTAGGATAACCTGGAGGTCATGCCAAGTTAAGTCATAGGCCTGACAAAGGTGTCTAAATTCCTTTATGTATATGGTAGGATTAGCTGAGAAATCACCTAAACGCTTCTCAATTTTGGAAAGATCGGCCAATGAAAAAGGGACATGTACTCTGACTACCCCCTCCGCCCCAGCCACCTCTCACAAAGGTGCTAACACTGTAGGAGGGTGTGGGCAGAGATAGGGGACTCAAGACAGCCAGTTGGGGGCCCCGAAGGAGGCACGGGACTGAGTAGATTACGAGTAGATAAGGAGGAGGAAGGAGGAGAGTCTGGATGGGGGGAGGAGGAGGAGTCTGGGCAGGAAGGGAGGGGGTGGAGAGAAGGAGTATAGGGACGAGAGCCCAAGGCCCAAAAGCCTTGTATGTAAATTAATTTCGGACCACTTGCCTAGCCGCTGGCAGAAATTGCTGAGGTCGATCACGCCACAGTGGAAAGGAAAATTAACCGCTTCCTCCTAAGTTCTTGTTCAAGCTGTAAGGTTTTTAAATTGGCTAGGAGGCACCCTAAGGGGGTGCTCTTTGGAAATTTGGACTGGGGGTTTCCCATTTGTTTCCTCTTTACCGACACACAATGGACACAATGGAAATGGAAGTGGATCTCTGCCTGGCTTCAAAGCGTGCTTTGGAACCAGCAGAGACAGACTGGAGGCTCTTGAAGCCAAAGTGGAGGGTACCTTCAGGTGGACGTCTCGGTCCTGCAAGGCTCTCCGAAGCCACGTGGTGGCTTCCAAGCCACTTGGTGGCTCAAAATGGACCTCGGACCTGCGCAGGATTTTGGCCGAGGGTGGTAAAGAGGAGACAAGGGCACTTACCCCAGAGAGGCCGTGAGAGTGAGCGAAGCGGGTCTCAGGTCCTGGTCTGTCCGCGGGATGGAACGAGGAGGAGGAGGCTCCCCGGACCCTGGGGGCCCTGAGGAGGGGTCTCCTCCCGGTTTCGGCACCGGGTTCGGCACCATCTGTCTTGTTTTTCTAAGACCAGCCGAGCGGGCGCAAAAGAACCAGCGGGTAGGCAAGTGTAACAGCAAAACTGCACGTTTATTTTGGTAACCTAAGGTGTGCGGGAGAAGTCTGTTGGCCTCCAGGGAAGGAGGCCGGCAGAGTCCCCCCATGGGGCTCTCCGACGGACTTCCCACAGTCGCGACATCCCGACAGGAGTGGGGCTGCAAGAAGGCCGCGTGGCTCAATGGCGGAGAGCGGCTTTTCTAGGAGTGGGAGGGCAATAGGTGGGGCATGGGCGTGTCAGGGGCGTTCCGCAGGTGCGACCAGGTAAATCTTGGTCTCTTCAGATTGACGTCACCTGGTGCATGCCCAGTTGGTCTGCACCCTCCCTGGGCGCCGGCTGCATTTTCGCGCGTGCGGGAAGAGTTGGGGGTGGGGGGATGAAGAACCCGGAAGTGCACCATCTTGCCTCGGTTCGTCCAAACACCTGTGTGTTCTTGTGCCCACCTACTTGGAAAATAACCATTCCTTAGGGATGAGAGGGAAGCAGCCAGGAGGTACGGTGCTCTGTTCTGGACCCACGGAATGACGACTGAGTGTCAGTTCACGGGGGCTGCTACAAAAGATCCCAGATGAAAGCTAAAATAGCGCTGTGCTGTGATCCCGGCAGGCCCTGAGAGCACTCTCTCTCCTTCTGCACTTTGTCACATCGGCTGAGCCAGATGGTGTCAGAGTATGCTCTTTTTCCCTGCCAACAATCATCATGCACTTGAGACCAGGATATCAGTCCGATTTCCCACACCCTGCATGACAGAACTTCTTACTCCCATTTCACAGCTACAGAAAATGAGCCAGGAAGGGTGGTTAACTTGCACAGGCCCATTTGAGGGGCAGCAGCAGAGCTGTGCTGAGACTCGATTTTATCTGATGCCTGAGCTCATGGCACTTCTGGACAGGTTCCTCGAGTAAACAACACCAATACAGCACTCTGAATTTATCTGATGAGGATTGGAGCGGGTGAACTAGGAATAAATGCCACCAAACTATGAGAATTAGGAAACACTCTTGCACATGCTAGGGATGTCAGGAACTACTAGAGGCATTGCCACAGCACAGCCTTGGTGTTGTCTCCAGCACAGCCTTGAACTCCGTGTCTACAACACACATTGGCATGGGTGGTGTGAATCCCAAATTCCAGGTGGGGTTAGGCGCTGCCCTTACTGCTTCTGTTGTGGGGTTTCCTTGTTTTTGGTGATAATTCAATTATCCTAACATAGTACTCTTTTGATACATCACATTATATTGATGCTGGATATCTTTTTTTTTTTTTGAGATGGAGTTTCTCTCTTGTCACTCAGGCTGGAGTGCAATGGCGCCATCTCAGCTCACTGCAACCTCCACCTCCTGGGTTCAAGCAACTTTCCTGCCTCAGCCTCCTGAGTAACTGGGGTTACAGGTGCCAGCCACCATGCCTGGCTATGTTTTTTGGTTTTTTTTGTATTTTTAGTAGAGAGGGGGTTTCACCGTGCTGGCCAGGCTGGTCTCGAACCCCTGACCCCAGGTGATCCATTTGCCTCGGCCTCCCAAAGTGCTGGAATTACAGGCTTGAGCCACCATGCCCAGCCGATGCTGGACATCTCTTAATAAATTCTAAGCCAAGTGTGGTGGCATACGCTTGTATTCTCAGTTACTAGAGAGGATGAAGCAGGAGGATCGCTTCAGCCCAGGAGCTCTAGGTTGTGGTTGATTTGTTTTTCTAAGGCCAGCCCAGCGGGTGCAAAAGAACCAGCGGGTAGGCAAGTGTAGGAGCAAAACTGCACATTTATTTTTGGTAACCTAAGGTGTGGGGGAGAAGTCTGTCCGCCTCCGGCAAAGGAGGCCGGCAGAGTCCCCCGGTGGGGCCCTCGGAGGGACTTCCCACCGTCCCGACATCCCCACAGCAGTGGGGCTGTGAGAAGGCCGCGTGGCTCACTGGCCAAGAGTGGCTTTTCTAGGAGTGAGAGGGCAATAGGCGGGGCACGGGCGTGTGGGGGGGGGGGGCGTTCCGCAGGTGCGACCAGGTAAATCTTGGTCTCTTCGGATTGATGTCACCTGGTGCATGCCCAGTTGGTCTGCACCTTCCCGGGCGTCGGCTGCCTTTTCGTGCGCACGGGAAGAGTTGGTGGTGAAGAAGAACCCGGAAGTGCACCATCTTGCCTCCGTTCGTCCAAACAGTGGTGAGTCACGATCCCCCTACACCTCTCCAGCCTGGGTGACAGAGTGAGACCTCATCTCAAACAAAACGAAATGAAATGAAACAAACAAACCAACAAAACCCACCAATAACAATTCTAAGTGGTGATATGGCTAAACCCAAAGGGAACTCAAATTACTAACCCTTTTTGGGTTCATGCCATCTGTTGACTGGCGTCTGCTCAGAAAGGATGCACAGTTCATGTAAAGCCAGTCGATGCGTCCAGTGTTGTATTGTCCTTGACTCAGTGTGGTCTGTGCTTGCAAATTGAGTACATGTATTAAGGCTTACTTGGTTTTCTATGTTAAGGAGTTAGTGTAAGAATTAACTTTTTTCTCTATTTTTTCCTTATATAACTAGCCCATCGAATTTTTCCAATTGTGTCATTAGAAGCCTGGTGATTACATGCATGACAAGTATTTCTTTGTTTAGTTATCCTCTTTTTTTCTTATTTTTGTTGTTCAGACTTGACAATTCGTATATCTTAAAATATCACCTTTTCATTTTCTTTGAAATATGTCTTTTGTAATTTCAAAACTGCTGAAATTATACTTCATTCATCCATAGCTTTGATCAATTTTCTGCTCTCTTTTTGTTTTACTAAAATTAAATTTACCCTTTTTTACACTTTCATTTACTTTTGAGTTGTATAATGTTTTAATTTATCTTTTTTTTTTAAGTCTCCATTCAAATAGCCTAATGTCATTGTTAAATCACTGTTTTCTACCTCCTTGTACATAAAAGGTCATTTTGTTATAAAATAAAAGTAGTAGGACCTCTTTTTGGACTTCCCATGCCACTGCATATATTTACATTTCTGTTTTGCACCAATTTTATATTTTTTAAAACACTGAAATGTCATACTATGTTCTAATATTTTGTAGCATTAGAATTTTTCATAGCTCTTCTTTCTTCTTAGGAAATATTTGTTTTTAAAAACATGTTTACTTACCAATTATATTTTAGAGACATTTTGACTTAATAATTTATTCCATTGTATTTTGGTTATATAGGAGCTTGGGATGAGAGCATCCTCTCACCATTCCTCTTTCCTCATTCCCTGGAGTCTTCTTGGCTGACTCCAGGGTGCCAGTGGAAGGAGTATACCACTTGATGTCCTGTATACCTACCTCCCTGCTAGTTTCCTTGTGGCTGTAGCTTTCCATAGAGTACCTGCACTCAGCCATGGCAGAAAAAGCACTACGTCCTAAGTGACTAGTGCCAACATTCTAACTCGACCATAATAATTGTGGATTCAAAAAATGTCCATAAATATATATATTTAGCTCCATTAAAAATAGTTGTGTTTAGCTGAAAATGCTATATCAATACCCTAACGATTGATGCTTAATTTCTAATTTTTTTGCAATTGAAACAATATTAAAATAACCCTTTTATACCTATTTTAGATACTTTCCCAATTGTTTCCTCATGAAAAATCTATCAAATGAGAATCTTTGGGTTGAAGAGCATGCACATCTCACAATTTTAAAACATCTTGCTTACTTGACTTCCTGAAAGGTTGTACCAATATGCATCTCCTTTCAGTGTTCATACTTCATTTTGATTATTTGTGTGTCTCCTTTGAGTACTTGAGTGGAGAAATTATTCCTCATTCATCTTTATAATGCCAAAGTCCCTAGCTCAATGTTTGAGAAAGTGCTAAATAAATGTTCATTGAATGCACATTGAAAGAAAAATGCAATTATTTTTCAATAGAAAGCCAAAAAACAACCCTACTGCTCACAAAAAAAGAGAGAAGGAAGAAAAAATTGGTTTCTTTTTTCTATCAGTATCCAACTAACTAAAAGGTTTGCAAAAAGTTTACTTGGGGAAGGAATTTTGGACTTTGATGGAGAGATGTTTGGAAGACTCGACTCCTAAGCGTAAAGGATCTAGGCAGATCAACTAACTATAGTTGCTATTTGGCACTTGGTCTCTCTCTTAGCTTTGACTTGTGCTTTGTTGGAACCCCTTGTGTGAACACTGGACTGTGTTTTCCTGCAGTGCTTAACAATAAGAACTTCAAAATACATCTGGGAAAGTCCCCTCTTTTGAGAGGTTGGCATCTAGAGGCCCCAAATGCCCCAAAGAGACACAATAGAATTTCATGCTTCCTTCAAAGCCCTTTGTTTCCAGAGACAAGGGCAACAGACTAATTATGTGCTTTACTTTAGCTTCCTTGATATTCTAAACTTATGGTGTTTTTCTCTTCTCTCAGACAATGAGATCTTCTGGCTAGCTCCTCCCTTTGAAAGGCTCTCTTTCTTTCTTATTCATTTACAATTTTATTTTTGTACCTAAGTGTTTTATCCTTTGTGGTTTTTTTTTTTTTGCAAATACCTCTGAAATGGCATGTATTGGAACCATTGTCTATCAACATTTGTTATTGTGGGAAACTGCATGACAGTAAGAACACAACTGGAAAATGTTAGCATCATGGCTGACTTAAAATTCGTTATTTGATTTCTCAGAGCATTGATATTCAAATAATTTCTATTTACATAATCATGATCCACAATGTGTTGCACAGATAAGTATCCAGGTGTGTGTGTTAGGGGGTGAGTGGTGCCTTTTCAGCCTATTGTATAAACAGAGAACTGACCTTACAGTATTTCATGTAAGCCTTGAGGTTTTGCCACAAGGATTGGAAAAGGAACTACTTATTGCAAAGAAATCGTCACATAAGCTTCCCTGATCTGCAAGTACTTAAAGTCCACCAATCTTCAGTTGGTTTTCCTTGGCTGATTCTTGTTCTGGCCGTTCTGAAGCTGACTTTGACAAAATTCAACAGCACTTTGTGGTTTTTAGTTGCAACCAAATCAACATACTGCATGAGCCACTTGGAGGATTTAAAAATGTATTTAAATTCAGTTTGGAAATTGTTTGTTCAAGACAGATGGAAAATTACATATTTAATCTGTGGGCCTGAGTTTCTGTCCAGGTACCATCACAAATTAGTTCCAAGATATTGCATGAGATAATAACTTTATGACATGCAAGATGTAAAACTGGCACAGTATTACCTATCTCACTGGTTGTTGTGAGGATGAAATAATGAATGAGCAAGTGCTTGCAAATGCTCCATGGTTATGTAGATGAACTACTTAAGGATAGGGCTTGGTCTTCACCTCTGAATTCCCAAGAAAGCCTCATTCAGGAGTTGTGTATGGCTCTGCTTCATTTAGTTTCACAAGGACATTCATTCTATCCTTCTGGACAGAAACTAGGTCATGTTGGTTCACTGCTATTTCCCCAGTCACTGTAACAGTGCCTGACGTGGTACACAATTCCGAATGAATGAATGAGTGAAAACACTTATTTTTATTGCTTTAGTACACCACAGTTTATTGATCTATTCTCCCATTGATGGGTTTTGCATGACTTCCAATTTTTTTTTTCTTTCACAAAAATGATGAATGCTGTGTAAACACTTTTGAGCATTGAGCATACCGCTTGGTTCACTTGTATAATCCCTTCTAAACAACTGTGTATTTGGTTAAATCATATGGTTTTCTTAAGGTTGAAACCAGTCTAATCTAACAAAATTAATACGGTTCAATTTACTACATAGTTATTGAATTATTGGGTTTAGCTTACTAATATTGTCAAATTGCTGTCCAAAGTTCCTGTTTATCCATATGGTCACTGACAATGAGTATTGTCAGACTTTTTACACTTTCCCGAATTGGTGGGTGTAAAATGATGATCTCATTTGGGTTTACTTTGCATCTGCTTGAGTACTACTGAAACTGAGCATCATATAAGGTGTTCATATTTTGCTCCTGTCTGATCATTTCTTTTGACTGTGTTTGATTCTATCATTTCCTACTCATTGATTTGTAGGCATTTGTAGGTATTACAGACACTTCATTGTCAATTATATATGTTGAAATGGATCGTTCTAAGTCTATGGTTGGTCTCTCCTCTCTTCAAATGGCTTTTCTGAAGAACAGAGATTTTAAGTTTGCAAATAGCTTGTTTCTTTTGTTTATGATTTTTGTGTCTTATTTAAGCATAAACAAAACATAAAGAAAACTGTATGTTTTATTCTGATCATTTTTTAAAAGTTTCTTTTACTTTTGGCTGGGTGCGGTGGCTCACATCTGTAATCTCAGCACTTTGGGAGGCTGAGGAAGGCAGATCACTTGAGGTTAGGAGTTCAAGACCAGCCTGGCCAACATGGTGAAGCCCCATCTCTACTAAAACTACAAAAATTTGAGAGACATAGTGGCGCATGCCTGTAATCTCAGCTACTTGAGAGACTGAGGCAGAAGAATTGCTTGAACCTGGGAGGTGGAGGTTGCAGTGAGCTGAGATTGTACCACTGCATGGCACCCTGGGTGACAGAGCAAGATTATCTCAAAAAAATAAAAAGAAAGTTTCTTTTACTTTTTATTGAGACAGGATCTCACTTTGTCATCCAGGCGGGGTGCATTGGTGAGAACACAGTTCACTGTAGCCTCAACTCCTTGGGCTCAAACAATCCTCCTGCCTCAGCCTCCCAAGTAGCTGGGACTATAAGGGCACAACATCATGCCTGGATAATTTTTGTATTTTTTGTAGAGATGGGGTTTCTCCATGTTGCCTAGGTTGGAAGTTTTTTTTTTTTTTTTTTTTTTTTCCACGTTTAGAGTCTTATATGTGATGATGACAAAGACCTAATCTATCCCTGCCTCCTCCATCTCTACTCTCAGAATAACAAGTTTTATAGCACAATTTGTTGCAGAAGAAATTATTGTCCCTTTGATTTGTCAACCACCTTTCTCGTATGTCAAGTTTCCAAATATGCACAGCTCTATTCCTAGGCTGTTTCATAGGTTACTTTGCTTATTAAGAAACTAATAGCATGGTGTTTTAGTTACTATTATTTTACATAGCTTTGTTATATGAAAGGACAAGTTCTTTCAACCTGTTGATGAAAATTGTGTTGGGTATTTTTGATAATTGTTCTCCCAAATACATTCTAGAATCAGCTCATTAAGTAGGATAACAGCAGCAAAATCAAAACAAATAAAACAAACAAAAACCTTTTGGAATTCCATTAGAATTGCATCAAGCCTATAGATCAATCTGGGTAGGATTAACATTTTTAAGGTACGGAGTTTGTTTTGTTTTTGAGATGCAGTTTCGCTCTTGTTGCCCAGGCTGCAGCGGAATGGCACAATCTTGGCTCACTACAACCTCTGCCTCCTGGGTTCAAGAGATTCTACTGCCTCAGCCTCCTGAGTAGCTGGGATTACAAGCATGCACTACCACGTCCGGCTAATTTTGTATTTTTACTAGAGATGGGGTTTCTCCATGTTGGTCAGGCTGATCTTGAACTCCCAACCTCAGGTGATCTGCCCACCTCGGCCTCCCAAAGTGCTGGGATTACAGATGTGAGGCTCTGTGCCCAGCCGGTATGGAGTGTTTTTAATGCAGTAATGATATTCATCTGTTCATATATTTAGCTTCTCTTTGCTGTCTTTCAATAAAGTTTTGTAATTTTCTTTATGAAATAATGGCACATACTTTAGTTAAAATTTTACCCCAGATGCTTTATCTTTTGTTGATAATACAAATCATATGTTATTTAAAAACACCTTTTTTGATTAATACTTGCTATTGTAGAGAGTTATTGTGAGGTAGGTATTGGATTCTCCTCCTATGATAGTAAATTCAGAATTTTCTTCCTGTAATATAATATTGTAATATGGTGCAATTGTTGTGCTATATATTTTGAGATTAAATTATTAAGTATACACATGCATAACATTATTATAGTTTTTTGGTATCAATCTTTTTGTTATGTATTAATCCTCTCAATCATTGATTGATATCCTTATATATCGACAAGGATAACAACATTCCTTGTCTTAAAATCTTTGTGTGATATTAACATAACTAATTTGTTTAATATTTGCCTACTATCTCTTTTTCATCTCTTTATTTTTAACAATTCTATGTCCTTATATTTTAATTGTATCCATTCTAAATAGCATATAGCATTTTTTTGAAATCGAATATATCAATCCCTCTCTCTCTCTCTATATATCACAAATATATATACATATGTATTTGCAAAATTTGTTGTTTAAAGGCCATTTGGCTAGTTGTCATTTTTTTAATCCTACTTTTTTTCTCTTAGAACTTTGTAAATATTGATGCATTCGCATCTAACGTGGAATATTTTGATATGTTTAAGGCCAGACTGATTTTTTTCTCCTATTGTTAGTGAGTTGCCTTTTTTTTTTTAAATCTGTTGAGACACCTGTGGTAGTCTTTATTTTTGAAGTTCAATAGCTTGAAGTTTAATGGCCATAGTTTAACTATGGCTTGTTTTTTTTTTCCTGAAATACAGTATACTCTTTCATTCTGCAGATGAAATCTTCTCTATTTCAGGGAAATTCTCTTATCTTATATCTTTGAGGAATAACCTCAAAAAATATTTTGTTCCATTTGTTGGATTGTTTACTTTGGGGATGCCAATTTTCCTTATGTTGTATAGTCTTTGTTTTTCAAATATATTAGCTTTTGTGTCTTAATATTTTTGCCTTTAAAAGGTTTTTTAAAATTCATTGTTGTTATTGTAAGCTGTTTCTTATTCCAAAAATTGAAATTTAACTAGTATGTATTTTCTTTTTATGGTTTCTAAATCACTTAACATTCTACAGTGATGATTTTTTTTTTCCTTAGATCCACAATCTCTTTTTTCACTCATTTGTTTATATCTTTTTTGAGCCCTTGTATTCTGAATATTTGTCCTTATTAAAGTGTTCTTCTTAATGAGGCACTTGTAAAGAAATTCTTCATTTTGTTTGAGTTGTTTCTTATCCAGGCAAGCTTTATAACTTTATTTGGTTTGCTTTATCTGTTTTTGTTTGTTTCTTTCCTTCCTAATGTTTAGATAGGAGTTGTGCACTTTGTTTTATTGCCACCCATGCTTGGGGAGTTCAGCCCGGGTATTATATTTGTTCTTAACTCTCTTTTCAATAAATCTGGGACAAGTTTTATTTCTCCTTCAATATCTAGTGTGATCCCTGAGCATATCCTGTGTGCTCTAATCATCTATAGAAGGAGAATATTGCAAATGGTCAGGAGGGCCAGGGAGAAGAGTGAGGGAAATCATCTGAGATGCAATACAGTCTTTAATAGACCAATTGGGCTCTCTGCTCTCCTTTGAAAAATTGTTAAACATTTTATGTCATGTTCAGTTCATCTAGTTGTGGAAATTGCTCTCCAGCTTTGGATTCTTCTCACATTTTGTATGTAGTCCTGGAGGCTTCCCCAAGAGTCAACCTCATTGTTCACTTTCCTTGTTTATTTGATCATTCTCATTTTCCAACTCGTCTATCAGAAACAGGAGATAAGGAGACTCCTTTGGGGTGCTCATCTCCACGGATCGGTATTGGGGATAGTTACCAGGATTGTGAGGGGACTTTGTTATATCTTTAGAGATTGTCAACTGAGTCCAGGTTGAGGCATGGTAAGCTTATCTAATCTGCTCTAGAAACTTTTTTTTTTTTACGTTCTGGTAGTTTTTTTGTATTAGGCAAATACAAGTTTATTCCTGCCTCCTCTAATTTATTTTTTTTTCTCTCCCCCACCCCACCCATTTTGTTTGAAAGAAGAAAAAGTCTATGAGGAAGTTTCAATGTATCATTTTATGCAGAAGTCCTTTTTGTGTACATGTTCAGCTGTATGTATTGCTAATGTCTTCCCAAATGCCACTGTGGCTCAGCTGTGTTGATGGAACCATGGAAAGGTTTATATTCATGCTCCGGCCACAGGGTGAGAGGAATGGGGTGGACCAGGGATCTGGGCATCCACGAAATTCGTGGTGAGAAGTGCCTTGCGGATGGGAAGCGCCGGGGTACAGGACTGAGCACTTCCACACTCTGCTGGTGGGAGCTTCTCTCCTGGAAGAGTAGGAGGGCTTTGTGGTGGTTTGGTAGTGGGGGGCATTATTTTGTTAACTGCTAATAGGTTTACCAGACGGTTATTTTTCTTGAGAGGAGAGCCTGTGGCAGCATTTGCGTCAGTGCCATTTGGATAGCAGAAGTGCCAGTTTCTGCTTCTGCTTGGGTCACTTCCTGGTGTTAAGAAGTCAGCACTGGACGGTCTGAGATGTGGGAGATACGGCGAAATCCTAGCATTAATCAGACATCATTCCTATTTAACAGGGATAGGATTCAAAATGTTAAGCAAGATTCAAGGATAGTAATGATACATAAGAAGAAAAATGTCACATAAAAAGAAGAAAAAAGATGAGAAAGGGAAGGCTGCCTTTGCACCCCTGGAGAGAAATAGTCTTATGAAAGGGTGATTCACTCACGCACAATGGAAAATGACGCAGCAGAACTGGGGTCTGGCTGCTTTTCTTTTGAATGGAGCAACTTCAGACTCAGAACAATGAAAGATATTTTTTCACTTGTGCTTTTCAGAAGGGCCAGTGACCAGCTTGTAAATAAAACACTCTGAGATATTGTTTTTTAGGTTTAATTGGAATTCTGTTATTATTTCAAGATCCTTAGAGATCTCAGCGAAAAGATTTTCTTCCAATATTATCTTCATTTGAAACTAGAGACTGTTGATTTTTAAGACTGGACTGATAAACGCTTGTGATTTTAGAGTTGCTACTGACTATTTTAATTTGGCTTTGGCAGGGTCCTTTAAATGATATTGTCTTGGTGTGAAGGGAACAACATCCAGATACTATAAATAATATATTGATAAATTAATGGCATGAAAGATTTAGACAATAAAAAGGCAAATACAAAATTGGAGAAAATATTTGTAATACTATAAGCCATGAAAAGGCTGAATTCTTTAACTAAAAAAATTAAATAGAAAAGGATGATTTTTAAGTCAGTAAAAATAAAGAACAACTTAATAGAAAAATAGGAAACTGGGAGAACAAAGAATTAATAGGCAAGGAATTATTATATGCTTAAATTATGAAAAATGCTTGATCTTATTAATTAAAGTTATCATTATGTTTTTGCATATCAGCTTGACAAAAAATTAAGTTTGTTAATCCTAGGTGTTATTGAAAGTGTAATCAGAGTAAATGATAATTGGTTTAGTTTTTAATGAGGGCATTTTGGTTATATCCATCCAAATTAAAGAACCACATTAAAATCATATACACTTTAGTGCAGTAATCCCATTTAGCAATGGTACCTCATGGATATACTTGCAAAAGTCAGCCAAATACGTAAAATAAAACCTCATGAAGTTAAAAGTTGGGATTCACTGAATTGCGTCTACTTGATTTCATAATGTGCATTGGTTTTAGTATGTTGCTGTTCTGTTATCTGTAATCAACTATAATAGAGTAATATATTTGATGGTTTTGGACCAAAATGCATGCTACGCATGTGTCTGACTTTGATGGCCTTTACCTTTTCAAGAAAACTGTTGCAAATTTGAGCAAAATTTTCCTAGTTGTAATATTTTAATAGTGTCATGTAATGTAAAACATTTAGAAATACTCCTAAGAGAGTTTTCATTGTCAAGCAGAAATGATTTTCTTCTAAGTAAATACCACCTTAATTGATTAAAAAAAAAAAAAAAAAAAAAAACCTCATGATATCACTGGCCCCAAAAAGAAAAACATGCAAATTTTCATGATGAAGTGATTGGTTAAATAAATAAAATCCTATAGTGGAATATTATGTAGTCTTTAAAAGTAACAAGGTAGAACTATAAGTGCTGTTATGGAAAATTGGTTCTAACACATAATACATATACATGTATTTTGTAAATAGATAGTTTATCCTATAGGAGAGTGGTTGTAATTTTTGTGTTCTTTTAAAATTTCTCAAACATACATATGTTTGTTTACATATTTATAATGTCAAAGGTTATACGAGTCTTGGGTCTATAAATCATTTTCTGTTTTCTTTATAACTGTTTGTCTTAAAAAATAGCTATCATATGTTATTAAAAATGAAAAAGAATAAAAAACCCAATAAAATTGTGTGTTTATTCTTCTTAATGCTATCAAGTTATCATTTAATATGAGGTATATTTTTTATTTTGCTTATGTATATTCAGTCAGAATTAATGATAGAATCTTCCCCCACCACCTCCTTACCCCAATACTCCTGTAACTTATTAATTTGTTACAGAGAATGACCAAAATGACTTAAATAAATAGTTATCTCCTGAGTGTTCTTTTTTTTTTTTTTTTTTTTTTTTTTTTTTTTTTTTTTTTTTTTTTTTGAGACGGAGTCTTGCTCTGTCGCCCAGGCTAGAGTGCAGTGGCCGGATCTCAGCTCACCGCAACCTCTGCCTCCTGGGTTCACGCCATTCTCCTGCCTCAGCCTCCCGAGTGGCTGGGACCACAGGCGCCCACCACCTCGCCCGGCTAATTTTTTGTATTTTTGGTAGAGACGGGGTTTCACCGTATTAGCCAGGAGGGTCTCGATCTCCTGACCTCGTGATCCGCCCGTCTCGGCCTCCCAAAGTGCTGGGATTACAGGCTTGAGCCACCGCGCCCGGCTCCTGAGTGTTCTTGACCTTTCTTTATAGTTTAATTGTGGTCCCTTGAACCAGAGGGCAATCTGCAGGCATTTTCTTTGTTATCAGAATGTGTGAAACTGGGTTTCAGGATTGTGTCAGAGAACTTTTTAATCATGATGCACTTTTTGGCACAAGAAATACCTCCTCACGGATTATTTCAAAGATGGTGATTTATTTTTAATTTTTAATTTTTTTTGAGATGGAGTCCCACTCTGTTGCCAGACTGGCGTGCAGTGTGTTGTGATCTTGACTCACTACAACCTTCACCTCCCGAGTTTAAGCAATTCTCTTGTATCAGCTTCCCGAGTAGCTGGAATTACAGATGTGTGCCACCACTCCTGGCTAATTTTTTTTTTTTTTTTTTTTGGTAGAGATGGGATTTCACCGTGTTGGCCAGGCTGGTCTTGGCCAGGCTGATTTCACCGTGTTGGCCACTCCTGACCTCAAGTGGTCCGTCTGCCTCAGCCTCCCAAAGTGTTGGGATTACTGGTGTGAGTCACCATGCTCGGCCAAAGAGGGTGATTTCTTTTCTTCTTTAATTACACCAGGGATGGAAAAACTCTTTTCCACCTGTGTTTTGTCTTGATGGCTTTAGGTCACTTATCTGGTCACATTTAGATTTGCTTACAGGGAAGGATTACTGCAATGGGATATGACCACGGCAGTTCAAAGAATAAAGAAACCAAAGTGACCAGAAGTTCATGTTAGTTCAAAACATTGTAACTGGGAATCTGAAACAGTAAGACATCCTCTTTGGTGTTTGATGGAGCATTCTTAACTTGCAGATTTTTAGGTTTTTGTTTGCATTTATTCAATAGCTTGCCTATTTTTTGTCTGGCTATAAACTTTTGTATTTGTAAAATGATGTCATCTGAATTCAGTACAAGATTATCCACCATAAAACAAGTAATGAACGATGACAGTAAAATTAATTTTATGATAATTGAGGCTTTTCTATTAATTTTTTGAGCTATACCTTATAGTTGGTGATTTTTTCCTCAAATGATTAAATTCCATGTGTCAATGGCAGTTCATTTTAACTTTGAAAATTTAAGGTTGTACAAATTATTGCAATCATTTTGAGTAGCTCTTCTGTAGTCTGTGTCAAGAGATTTTACTCCAGTAATCTTAGTTTTAGGAGTTTATTCTGATTTTAAGACAATAATTCAAATGAAAGATTATTTATACACAAAATGTTCTTTAATAGAAGAATGTGTGAATTTTGGCGTATTCATTAGGTAAGAATTTTATGCAACAAGTAAGCTGATAGTTATAAACCTCATGAGGCAATATTGAAAAATATGCATCAAAAGAAGGAAAATGAGAAGTGGATGCTACCATCAAAGCCAGCAAAATATCTATTTGGGTAAAAAAGTCAGAAACATTAAAGAAATTAGAAAAATAAAAATAGTTGCTATATTGAAGTATGGGAAATATGGGTGAAGTTATTTATTTCTTTAATTTCTCTAATGTCATAAGTTCTGCAATAAATAAAAATGTGCAGAAAAAGGAAAGAAGCAAAGCTGGGTCTGATGGGAGAAGAACAAGGAGATGACACAGTCACAGATCTGGATGCAATGATAAATAAACTAGGCCTTTTCTGGGGGATCCTGTCCCAAATCACTGTTCTGAGACACAAAGCAGGGATTACAACGACCTCCTTCAATAGATGAAAATATTGTAATATTTTACAATTTATTCAAGTGGTATTTTTTTTTAAAAAATATTTCTAGGTCCTTTTCCTTGCTGAATTCTTCTGGCCTTGTATCCTGTTTGTAATTCTGACAGTACTTCGTTTTCAAGAACCTCCCAGATACAGCGATATTTGTAAGTTTTACTTTTTATATACTTTTTGAATTAATCTTTGGAGAAAAAAACTCATAGCACTCTTTCTTGTGTTTTATAAACTCTGAATGCTGAGTAAAACAAGATAGGGTTTCATTATGACAATAACAACATATCTGGAGTATATGTCAATAAGCCACAATTTAGGTTTTGTCTTTTAAGAATCATATTTACACAGGTTCACTCAATCTAGCACACAGATTTATTCTTCCAATTAAAACTGACACAGTTTGGGAATAGGTAAATAGCCATTATAAATATAGAAAGAGTAGAAGAAGTGTAAGTGTGAGATGCATTTCATAGTTTATCAGCATGATACTGATAGTAATGTTGATGGTGATGATGATGGTGGTGAGAAAATAATGACGCTGATGATATGATGATGATGGTGAAGATGGTGATGATGGAGATGATGGTGATGATGATGATAGAAATGCTGATGAAGTTATAATGGTGATGAAGATAATGATAGTGGTGATGGTGATGATAGAGATGATAGTAATGAAGGTGATGATGATGATGAAGATGATGATAGTGATGATGATGTAGATGATAGTAATGATGGTGATGATGATGGAGATGATGATGACGGAGATGATGATAATGATGATGGTGATAATAATAGAGGTAATAGTAATGATGATGAAGGCGATAGTGATGATGGTGATGACAATAGTGGTGATCTTGATGGTAATAAAGATGATAGTAATAATGATGGAGATGATGATCAGGAAAGTAGTGATGATGGTGATGATGATGAAGATGATGATAGTGATGAGACTGATTATGATGGAGATAATAGTTATGATGGTGATTATGATGGAGATGACAGTGATGATGGTGATGATAATGGAGATGATAGTAATGATGGTGATGATGATGATAATGGAGATGATGGTGGAGGTAATGATGATGGTGATGATGATTACAATGGAGATGATAATAGTGATGATGGTGTTGTTGGTGATGATAGTGATGGTAATGATGGAAATGATGATGATGGTGATGATAGTGATTACTATGATGATATTAACAGTTGTGATGGTGATGCTCTGATACACTATTACTGGTCACTTCCTGTGCCTCAGGAAAGTGGTCAGATGAACCATTTTGTTGATCTGGGTTGAAACCTTAACAAAATCACTCCTTGAGAAATAATGGCCTGCTTTGTCTCTATCAGGCTATACCACTTGTATGTATAATGGGGTTGACTCTGTAATCATTACATCAGTGAGGGATTATTAAGTGTTGGGATTTACCAAAATAGTGTGTCAGTTATATTTAGGTTTTACACATATTAGGACCATTCCTATCAGTTTGTCTTTGTTGTTTGGGGATTCTCCTGTGTGTTGCAGAATGGAAAAATGTAAAACCATGTGAGTAAAATAGCATTTAGGAAAAGATAAAAGCTTTTCAGGGTTTCTACTTTATTATTTATTTATTCAATAAATACGTATTGGGTGCCTTTTGTGTTTCAGGCCTTGCTGAGAATAAAATGGTGGACAAGGCATTTTCCCTCGCTTTACAGAGCTCATTGTAGGGCCAGACTGTTACAATGCAGTGGGAAAATTGCCATGATGGGATTTTATACAGGGAGCCATGTGAGCACAGAGGAGGGGTGGCCAATCCATTCTAAGGAAAGGCATCTGAGGCAATGTGCAACTTTGTCAGAACAAGGGAGTGCAGAGGATAAATTGTCTAGGCAGGGCAGACAGCATGGACAAAAGCCTAAAGTGCAATAAAAAAAGGCAGAGATATGGCTAGAGGAGTAAGCAGGGTCAAATAAAGGGCTTTGTATGATGTTGAGGATTGTGAACTCTCAAAGAACATGAAGGAGCCATTGGAAGGTTTCAGGAAAGGTCATAATAAAATGAGCATTTAGGGGTCACGTTCTGGATACTGGAAAAGGTTGAATTTGGGGTGGGTGGAAAGCAACACTACAGAAGGCAAGATCAACTTGTGGAGCTCTTGAGTAACCAGGCAAGAGATGGTTATGCCCTGAAGCAGGGGGAAGAGGCCAGATTTAACAGACATGAAGGAGGTAAGATGGGTAGAAACAACTGGCTGGATGCATGAGGACAGGGAGCCCTTTGACTGGAACAGTTGAGTGGAGACTGCACTCCCACCAAACTGACAGGGCACGGGACGTGTAGGGGATTTGGAGAGCTGTGCTCAGCATGACCATCTTGAGTCTGAGGGACTCTTGAGATTGTCAGGGTGAGCCACCTAATCGATCAGATTATGAATTTGGAATCACATGGATGAGGACACCTAAGAAGGAGAAACTTCCAGAATATAGGCCTCAAGAAGAGCACGTTCAAGGGATAAGCAGAGGAGACAATAAGCAGCAACCAGAGTGCTGGAAGGCAAACAGAGATTTGGAGTCTGCCTGGGAAGCATTGAAAGAAGGAGGCATGGCAGAGTGACAGGTGCTGTTGCTGTGTGCTGCATGAGTAGCTAAGGGCTGACAAGTTCTCCAGGGCAGTTCACTGGAGAGATAGGATGAGGAGTGCCAGGCTGCAACAGCCTGAAGAGCAAAGTGGGTGAGAAAAGGGAAGGTAAGTGATAAAAAAAACCAGGAGTACTATGCAGGAGAAATGGGCAAAACAGGGCAAAAAAAGCTTGCATGCAACCAGAGGATAACATGGTATCAGGACTGATAAGAAGCCTCAAAATGATAGTGGCTAATGCAAAATTATGAATGATTTAGTTGTAAATGATAGAGAGCACTAAGTCTGCCATCCAGTGTGGTACTAGCTCAGTCCTGCCCTATGGAAAGAGCAGCTTATGATGCTCCTTATCCTCAAAGTTTCCATCCATCCCTTAAACATTTATCAAGCTCTTGCTTTGTATCAGGAGTGCAGTCCAACAAAGATGTGGCCCAAAGAAACACCGGAAATGTTTCCTAGAGGTATGCAGATGAGCTTTCCTGCAGAAGGGAAGGCTTTGTCAGTCTCAAAGGGGCTCAGGAGTCAAAAGTGATCAAGGACTGCACGTTGAAGCTCCATCAAGCCCCCCATCAGCTCTGTGGGGATGAGCATGGCGTGCCACCTTTGTGAACCTCTTCTCTATAAAGACAGCAAATTTCTCCTGGCTCCCAGGGCTGCTGTAAGGGCTTGGAGAGAAAGCCGGTCAGGAGCATGCACTCAGCACCAGGCCTGGCACCAAGATTGATTTAAAAAATGCCCATCCCCCTCCCTCATGCTTCCCACTGTTTTGGGGTGACCTGATGTTACCATGCCAGGTCTTTAATCTTGGAGACAAAATGTGTCCAGGGCTGAAGTCCTCAGTCTCTGACCCATTGAGCACTCTCTGTGTGGCCATCATTCCTGATGTGTTCCTGGAGAGGGAGATCGGACACAGAAGCCATGCCAAGGAAATGCACTCTCTGGGCACTGTTGCTGACCCCTGAAGTCACCATTGTGTGGAAGATGTTCTGTGTCTGTCTTGTTACAGGAAGAGCGGGCCCCGTTCTTATGCTGTGACTGAGAAGGACCTTAGGAAAGGTGATGTGGATTTTACCGTTTTAGAATGAAGCCAAAGACTGCATATATGGGTATTTTCACTAACAATAAATACTCTTCCAAAGTTAAGATTATTTGCATAGGAAAATGAAATTTTCTGTTAAGTACCTTGAGAGATTAAAGCTTCAGAAGCTTTATTTATATGTCTGTCCCAGTAAAATTCTATTTGTGCTGTTGAAGTTAGGCTTGTGATCATCTATGGTATGGGCAGGCTGCACTTGCAGGTGGACAGGCACAAGCCCAGGGCAGGGCGCTGCTGCTTCCTCGAGCTACACATGAATGTGAAAACCGCTGCCAGGGCAGCGCTGCCTTTGTGTTCTCGTTTTCAGGGACTGGGAAAAGAGAAAAACAAGAAGCAGTCAAGGACCCTGGGGAGACCTAGGAAAGTGCTTCAGGTTTCAGATGGGCCCTGGCAATCCTGGGGTGCTGGACAGGCATCTCCGTTCCAGGCCTGCTCCTGGAGGTAGTGAGGTGCAGTAGAATGAATATTTGACCTGGAGTCATTCTTGGGTTTGTGTGTGATTTGGGGAAAAACACACCTGTGATTCTCAGCATCCTCATTGTAAAACATGTTTTTAATTGTATTCCACGAGATGTCCAAGACCTTCACACGTGGTTACTTGTATTACAAGGTGGCCCAAAGATACAAAGCCAAATCTTTAGTCTTGGAGACACACTGTATCCCAAACTAGCATCCTCAAATTATCTGATCCACTGAACACCTCATTGTGGTGACTTCCATTCCTGATGTGTTCCTCAGAAAAACAGGACACAAAAATTATGCTGGGGAAATACACCTTTTATTGCTAGCTGGGATATAACTCCAAATCCTTTTATGGTATGTTATTCTAGAGCACTGAGCCATGTGTCTGCTAATAACTCCATTTGTTTCCTTAGCTAAAAACCTATTCATGTATTTTTCAATTCATTCATTTAGTGAGTGTCTTCTATGTGAGAGGCATTGTGCTGAATGCTGGGCATAGGGAGTCTCTAAGTCCTGGATCGTCTCCCTGACCAAATTAGATGTGAGCAGTAAGGCTGTCAGCAGGGTTTCATGAGCTACATCGTATTAGATTATGATGGTTATCATAGCTTTCTTTTTCTTTCTATTTTTTTTTTTTTTTTGAGATGGAATTTTGCTCTTGTCGCCCATGCTGGGGTGCAATGGCATGACCTCGGCTCACTGCAACCTCTGCCTCCCAGGTTCAAGTGGTTCTCCTGCCTCAGCCTCCTGAGTAGGTGGGATTACAAGCACCTGCCACCACACCCAGCTGATTTTTGTATTTTTTTTTTTAGTAGAGACGGGATTTCAACACACTGGCCAGGCTGGTCCCAAACCCCTGACCTCAGGTGATCTGCCCACCTTGGCCTCCCAAAGTGCTGGGATTACAGGTGTGAGCCACCACACCCGGCTGGTAATCACAAGTTTCAAGTTGTTGCAGCCATCAGCATGCTCACTACTCCCACTCTCCTGGTGGTGTGAAGGAAGGATACGGTTGGGGATGTGTAAATAGCATGTTATCCACAGAGGTGGCTATTTTCTAGCAACGTTTGTCCTGAAAAATCCTATTCCACATAGAAAGACTTTTTTTTGTATTACCCAATATTTAACAACTATATTTAAGCATTAAGAATTCAACTGGCATTAAGCTTGAAGTTTTTGCTAAAACTAAAAACTCCTATATTTTTATATGAGATGGAAAGAACCATCCTTTTTATTCTTCCTGCTCACAGCTTGTCCATAGAGAGCCGTGTCTGGAAGCTTGGCTGTGCATCAGAGGTATTTCCACTCAGTTAATGGGGAATCTCGTGAATCCTGCAGCTGTGGCTGCTCAGAGCCATTCTGCCTTGAAACATGAGTACTGACCCTGGAAGAAAGGTGTTAGATATGAAGATGTTTCATTTTGTTTGATTTTTGTTGTATGAGTCCTTAGATCTCCTTTAAATTAACAGCAAGGTTAATAATATAATGATATATTATATTACAATTTCAACTCAACAGGAATTCCATTTCTGGTAGTAGGTATATGGACTTATTTCTTCTTCGCATCTATTTCTAGGTTATTTGCAGCCCCGAGATCTGCCCAGCCGTGGTGTTATCCCCTTTGTTCAAAGCCTTCTTTGTAACACTGGATCAAGGTGCAGGAACTTCAGCTATGAAAGGTCGATGGAGCATCATTTTCGGTGAGAGAAGCACAAAGATCTTTTTTAGAAATCTCAGAAAGCTGATACGTAGGACAGGCCTCTGCTTTTTGTAAAGCCTCGATAATTTGGGATAGGTCAGAGATCATGAGAAATATAGAAATTAAAGTTTTATTAAATTCAGAGTCACATAATTCTGGCTCCAACTAATGGTTAGCTTCCAGCAGGAGATCTTTCCACTGCCACCTGCAGGACTCACAGGGTAATAACTGATTAGCAAATGCCATTGCATGTGATAATTTGTTTTCTGTAGGTTAAAACTATGACTTCAAAATTACTTGTCTAGCCAACTTTTCATTTTAGTGCCACATGCCCCTAGAACAATTATTTTTTGAGCTACCTACTGGGTTTTTTCTACTGTGCTATTAGTTGACCAGAATCCTGTTCCTCGCTGACAGCAAATAAAAACTGGGCAGTACTGCTTTATTTGTCATATACCACCTAAATGGACTACAGGACAGGTAAGTTGCCTTCTCTGAGTCTCTGAATGCTGAGCTATGCAACTGACACTGTAGTTGGCCTTAAAACTCAA
Source organism: Piliocolobus tephrosceles (assembly GCF_002776525.5). Classification (NCBI taxonomy): domain Eukaryota; kingdom Metazoa; phylum Chordata; class Mammalia; order Primates; family Cercopithecidae; genus Piliocolobus; species Piliocolobus tephrosceles. The sequence goes on from NC_045441.1 coordinate 36,611,428, forward strand.
GAAGAGAAGGAGAAGAAGAGACGAAGTGAGGGGGTTTCACTTGGGGGATCCTGAATGCCCTGGAAACTTCTCCCAGGTGAAGTTAGGAAGGGAAGGAAGTGACTAGTTGATTATGAGAGTTTGCATTTATCAGGTATGAATGATCTGAGTTTTATTTAATCTGTATTTAATAATATTAAATACTCTAAGATGTTTAAATGTAAAGCAAATGTTGACATATATGATCTTTATCCTCCACCTTTAAGTTACAAGAGGAAAATTAAAAGTTTCCAGAAAATTTTCGGCATATCAGGTACAATACTTATAAATGGTGTTGTTTTAGTTCATTTGGGCTGCTATAATGAATACCATAAACTGTGTGGCTTATAAGAAACAAATATTTATTTCTCATAGTTTTGGAGACTGGGAAGTCCAAGATCAAGGTGCCAGCTGATCTGGTACTGGTGAGAACCCTTTCCATAATAAATGACACCTTCCAGCTGTGTTCTCACATAATGGAAGGGATGAGGCAGCTCTCCAGGGTCTCTTTAATAGGGGCACTAACCCTATTCATGAAGGCTCTGTCCTCATGATCTAATCGCCTCCCCTATATCATCTTAGGGGTTACGTTTCAACATAAAAAGTTGGGGATGGGAGATGCCAACTTTCAGACCATAGTAGGTGCTTACTTTTTCTGAGACAAATCATATAGAAATATGATATAAAGAGGCTCATTTGAAAATACTGCAAAGTCATAACCCTGAAAAGTTCAATGGTCTTTTCTTGAATGTATGGAGAAGGGAAATATACAAAGCTCTCTTTCTTGGAAGCATTAGAAGAGCTTGAGACTTAGCAGCGTCTTTATTTCAAGTCTTCTTACGTCTCTTCCTTACTTGGAATGGGAAGTTTAAATGATGTTGAAGTGGAAAGGATATGATTTTGTGGCTAAACAATACTGGCTCTGTTACCTTTGGTTCTGTGAATCTGTGCAAATTAATTAACCTCTCTGAATCTGTTCACTCACTTTAAGTTTTGTGAATGTTAAAAACAAATATAGAAAACATCTAGCACAATGCATGGCACAGAGGCATTCAACCAATGGGAGTTAATAGTAACAAATTCTTATTACTATGGCTGTAACAATTATAAAAATACTACTTGAAGGCCAGGCGTGGTGGCTCACACCTGTAATCCCAGCACTTTGGGAGGCCGAGGCGGGCAGATCGCCTGAGACAAGGAGTTCAAGACCAGCCTGGCCAACATAGTGAAACCCTGTCTCTACTAAAAATACGAAAAAATTAGCCGATGTGGTGGCGGGTGCCTGTAACCCCAGCTATTGGGGAGGCTGAGGCAGGGGAATTGCTTGAACCCAGCAGGGGGAGGTCGCAGTGAGCCAAGATCGTATCACTACACTCCAGTCTAGGTGATAGAGCAAACCCGAAATTACTTGATACCAGGAAATAATCTACCTTTGTTTTCTTTGTGTTTTTCCACATCAACATCCTCACTTCAATGTGCAGAAATTCACGGGTTATAAAAGCAACCTGGTGAGATTCTTCACCTAACATTCTGAGAGTGGTAGTCAGGTTAATAGTTCACCAGCATTGCAAAGCCTTTAACTTTGAGTACCAAGAATGAAATTCCTCACCTTGTCTAGTAGCACCCAAGCAAGAGGTATAAGAAATACACAATAAAATAGGGAAAGGAAATTTTAAGGAGTAAGGAAAGAGGGGAGAGGGAGAAAGGAGACAAGGAAGAGTGAAGCATGCTGTCAATAGACCCGGTCACTCAACCAAGTAGATTTCATGTGTTTTCATATTGGAGCAACTGTGGATTCAACTGAAGTTCAAACCCATAAATAAAGACTCATTCCTGATTATTTTGTGGTAATTGTCTCAGTTTAAAAACACCTGAAAGCAGCTGGGTACAGTGGCTCACGCCTGTAATCACAGTGCTTTGGGTGGCCGAGGTGGGCGGATCACGAGGTCAGGAGTGTGACACCACGCTGGCCAACACAGTGAAACCTCATCTTTACTATAAATACAAAAATCAGCTGGGCATGGTGGCGGGTGCCTGTAGTCCCAGGTACTCACGAGGCTGAGGCAGGAGAATTGCTTGAACATGGGAGGCAGAGGCTGCAGCAAGCCGAGATTGCGCCACTGCACTCCAGCCTGGGCAACAGAATGATAATCTGTCTCCAACTCCCCCCCCCAAAACAACAAACAAACAAACAAACAAACAAAAACAAAAAATTCGAAAACAAAAACAAAAAAATCTGAAAGCAAGTGTCACAGTTAATTTAGTTCATAAGTTTCTATGACCTTTCTAATTCCTCAGGTAAGTTCACTTTGGGCAGAAGTCCCAGGTACCATCTGATGTAGTTTATGATTATGAAAATCAGCTTCCTCATTCCTGCTTTTGTTGGGAAGTTTCCCCTTCATTTTAACAAGAGGATTTCAGAAACATGAAGCACTGCAGGAAACAGAACTGAATATTCTTGCGAGTGTTAGTGGTCTCTCCTATTTCCTTTAGTTTAAAATGCTTTGTAATGCGAATATGCCGTCTAGACCCGCCCCTCACTTACCTTTCACTGTCTGCCTACCTTAGGGAGGCTGATCGCCCCACCCATGCCGGGGCAGGCCCACCCTTGGTCTACAGCACCCGGTGCCTTGCCTTCTCGGCTTTGGTTGGGTGACCTTTCATTTGCAGTTTCTTGAAATGTTTCCAGCCATTTCCTACTGGTCTCATTTGGTGGTCATCAACATTTTTATTTATTTTTTTGTCCATCCTCAAACATGCCCAGATACCCCGAGGATCATCTGACTCTCTCTGCCTCTTTTGCAGCAACCATACTGCCTGGTTCTCAGCCTTACTTGATTATCACCTGCTGCCGCCTCACCTCAGCTTCTCAGTTTGCTTTTCACTCTCTTGACGCTCTTTTTTTTTTTTTTTTTTTTTTTGAGACGGAGTTTTGCTCCTGTTGCCCACGCTGGAGTGCAGTGACATGATCTCGGCTCACCGCAACCTCCGACTCCTAGACTTATAATTTTTTTTTGTTGTTGTTGTTGAGACAGAGTCTGGCTCTGCTGCCCAGCACTGCAACCTCTGCCTCCCGGGTTCAAGCGATTCTCCTGCCTCATCCTCCTGATTAGCTGGGACTACATCGCCCAGACTAATGTCCTAGAGTGTTTCCCCAATGTTTTATTCTATTAGTTTCATAGTTTCAGGTCTTAGATTTAAGTCTTTAATCAGTTTTGATTTCTTTTTTTTTTTTTTTAGTGTGGCAAGCGATAGGGGTTTAGTTTCATTCTGCGTATGGATATCCACTTTTCTCAGCAGCATTTATTGAAGAAACTGTTCTTTCCTCATTGAATGTTCTTGGAGCCTTTGTAAAAAATGAGGACTGTAATGTGTGGATTTATTTCTGGGTTCCCTGTTCTGTTCCATTGGTCTCTGTGTCTGTTTTCATGCCAATACCATGCTTACTTGGTTACTAAAGCTTTGCAGTATATTTTGAAGTCAGGTAATGTGATGCCACCAGCTTTGCTCTTTTTGCTCAGGATTGCTTTGGCTATTTTAGATCTTTGTAATTGCAAATAAAGTTTAGGATTTTTTAAAAAATGATTTTTTCCCCCTATTTCTATGAAGAACATCTTTGGTATTTTCATAGCGATTGCATCGAGTCTGCAGATTGCTTTGGGGAGGATGGACATTTTAACAATATTGATTCTTCCAATCCATGAACATGGAACATCTTTCTAATTTTTGTGTGTCTTCTTCAATTTCCGTCATCAGGGTTTTATAGTTTTCATTGCAATGATTTTTTACTTCTTTGGTTAGGTTTATTCCTAGGTATGCTATTTTATTGGTAGATATTATAAATGAGATTGCTTTCTTGGTTTCTTTTTCACATTGTTCACTGTTAGTGTATATAAATGCTATTGATTTTCTTTGTTAATTTTGTATCCTGCAACTTTACTGAATTTGTTTATCAGTTCTAATAGTTTCTTGGTGGAGTCTTTAGGTTTTTCTAAATATGAGATCATGTTATATGCAAACAAGGATAATTTGACTTCTTTCTTTCCAATTTGGATGCCCGTTATTTCTTTCTGTTGCTGGATTGTTCTGGCTGGGACTTCCAGTATTATGTTGCATAAAAGTAGTGAAAGTGGGCATTCTTGTTCCAAATCTTAAAGAAAAGATCTTCAGTTTTCCCCGATTCAGTATGATAGTAGCAGTGATTTTGTCATATAAGGTGTTCGTTGTGCTTGACTGTGTTCCTTCTATATCTAGTTTTTGAGAGTTTGTATCATAAAGGAATGTTAAGTTTTATCTAATGCTTTTTCAACATCTATTGATACGATTGTATAGTTTTTGTCCTTTGTCTTTTGATGTGATGTATCACATTGATTAATTTGCATATTCTTGCATCCTTGGGATGGATGAATTCCACTTGGTCACAATAAATGATCTTTTAAATGTAATATTAAATTCAATTTTGTCAGTATTGTATTGAGAATTTTTGCATCTGTGCTCATCAGAAATATTGGCCTCTAGTTTCCTGTTTTGTTATTTTTTGTGTGTGTATGTCTAGTTTTGGTGTCAGGGTAATACTGGCACTGCAGAACGAGTTTGACAGTATTCCTTCCTCTTCAACCTTTTGGATTAGTTTGAGTAGGATTGGTATTAATTCTTGTTTAAATGGTAAAATTCAGCAGTGAAGCCATTGTTTGGGTCCTGAGCTTTTCTTTGAAGGGAGAATGTTTATTACTGCCCTCTTACTACCTGGTATTGGTTTATTCAAGTTTTGGATTTCTTTATGGTTCAATTTTGGTATGCTGCATGTATCTAGGAATTTATTTTTTTCTCAGTTTTTCAGTTGAAGAGAACACACAAAAAATAGAAAGATATTCTATGTCCATGGATTGGAAGAATCAATATTAATAAAATGTCCATACTCCCGGCATGAACACTGGAGACAGAGCTTGCAGTGAACTGAGATCATGCCACTGCACTCCAGCCAGGGCGACAGAGCGAGACTCCACTCCAATGATTCTTTATTGCTTTTCTGTTTGAATGATCTGTTCAATGCAAAATATGGGGTGTCAAAGTCTCCAGCTGTTATTATATTGAGATCTATCTCTCTCTTTAGCTCTGTTAATATTTGCTTTATATATATGGATGCTCCACAGTTGGGTGCATTTATATTATTATGTTTATATTACATTTCCCTGTCTGAGAGGTCACATATCTTTGTCACTCCAGGATTGGTCACTGATGACTTATTTAGTTTGGTGAGGTTGTGTTTTTCTGGATGTTCTTGATGCTTGTGGATGTTCATTAATGACTGAGCTTTGAAGAGTTAGGCATTTATTCCAATCTTTGCAGTCTGGGCTTGTTTGTACTCATCCTTCTTGAGAGTACTTTCCAAGAATTCAAAGAGGAATAAATGTTGTGACCTAAGCCTGTGGTCACTGCAGCTGTTTCAGCACTAGCTGTTTCATTCCTAAGCCCAAGAATACAGCAACTCTTGGAGGCTCCCAGATAATCAGCCTTGTTGGACTTAGGGAAGTTAAGAGAGCATTCTCTGGGTTACCGGTTGAAGTCTCTTGCGCTCTTCCTTCTGTTTCACCTAATCAGAAGGACTATCTTTCCACACAGGGCTGCTTGGAATTGGGGGAGGGGTGATGCAGGCACTCCCATGGCACCATGTTGGATCACAACGAAACTCATGTTCTTCCTGACCAGTACAGTGCTGGGGCTTACCTGAGACCCATGGCCACTACTTCCTGGATGCTGCTGATGTTCATTCAAGGTTCAAGGTCACCTTACTCAGGAGGAGGCCAATCCTGCTGGGACTGAGTCCATCCCATCAGGGCAGCAGCTTCTCATCTGGCCTAGATGTGTCTAGAAATGCCATTGGGAAGAAAAAGCCTGGAATCAGGGGCTTCAGAAATCTGCCTATTACTTTATTTTACAGTGACTGAACTGGTATCCAGCTTGCAAGACAAAGTCCTCTGTAATATTCCTTCTCCCTTCCTCAAGCAGAAGTCTTTCTCCAAGCTCCACTGCCTGGAGTTGGGGAGGGTTGATGTAAGCACTCTAATCGCTACTACAGCTGGTATTGCATTGGCACTGCAACTCCCCTGCCTTCAAAACCAGTAGAATACCAGGTCTTATCTAAGGACTGCAGTTCTTGTGGCCTGATTGCCACTCAAATTTGTTTGGGGTCCCAAACCACTTTATCAGCCTGTAGTGAGGCCAGCCAGGACTTGGATACTTCTTGCTGGGGCACAGGATTCTCATCTGGCTCAGGGCTGGTCTAAATGCTCCCTCTGTGGGCACCAGTAGAATTCTTCCCTTTTTTGCATTCTATTGTGACAGGGCAGCACTGACTTTCAGTACAAAGATTCACACTCAGTTTACTCTCCCTCCGTCAAGCACACAGAATCTTTCTCCATGCTGCACTGCCTGGGATTGAGTGAGAAGAGGCAGGCAACACAAGACTGTCCTTTCTTCTTCAAGGCCTCTTTCCATCTTAAATGTTATGAACATTAAAAAATAAATCTTTGTGTGGACAAATATTTTAATTTTTCTTGGGTTAATACCTAGGAGTAGAATTCTTGGGATAAATGTTTAGTGTATGTTTAGCTATACAATATATGTCCAGGCTGTTTTCCAAAGTGTTGTGCAATTTTATACTCCCAACATCAATACATAAGAATTCCAGTTGTTCCACATTCTTGCTAACACTTGTTATTATGTTGTTCTCTTTAATTTTAGCCGTTATACTGTTATATTGTGCTTTCTGATTGTAGTTTTAATTTATGTTTTCTTGATCAGAAATGATGTTAAGCATCTTTTTATATGTTTATTGGCCATTTCAATATTTTTTGAGGAAAGTGTTCAAATATTTTATACAATTGATTTTTTATTTTTGGTTTTATTGAATTCTTAGAGTTTTTTTTAACATATGCTGGTCACAAGTCTTTAATCATGTGTATACATATTATACATGTATTGTAAATCTTATTTTCTAATTTATGCTCTGTCTTTTGAAGAACGGGGGTTATTTATTTTGATAAAATATAATTTATCATTTTTTTCTATTTTGATTTGTGCTTTTTGTGTTTTTCTTTAACAAAGAAATATTTGCCTAATATTTTTGAAGATCATTCAGATTTTTTCCTGTATTTTCTTTTAATAATTTTAGCTTTTGTTTACAGGTACAATTTATTTTCAGTTTATTTCTTTCTATGGTGTGAGGTAACTTTTGAGGTTTATCTTTTTACGTATGTATATACAATTCTAGTAGCATTTGTTGAAAAAACTATTCTATTTCATTAAAATACATTGGGAACTTTGTTTAAAAGCAATTGATTTGTTAATAGTATGAAGGACTGTTTTTGGACTCTCAGATCTGTAGGTTTAGTTTCACAACATCACAGTATAGCAAGTATTGCAATAAAGTGAGTCACATACATTGTTTAGTTTTTCATTGCATATAAAATTTATGTTTATATTGTAGTCTATTAAGTGTGCAATAGCATTGTCTAAAAAATGTACATACCTTAATTAAAAGAACACTTTATTGCTAAAAAATGCTCATGATCATCTGAGCCTTCAGTGAGTCAATCTTTTTCCTGGTGAAGATCTTGTTTTGTTGCTGATGACTACTGACTGATCAAGGTGGTGGTTGCTGGAGATGGAAGTGGCTGTGGCTATTTCTTTAAGCAAGAGAGAAATGAAGTTTACTGCATCATTGACTGTTTCTTTCATGAAATATTTCTCTGTAGCATGTGATGCTGTTTTATAGCATTTACTTACAGTGGGACTTCTTTCAAAATGAGAGTCAATCTTCTGAAACTCTGTCACTGACTTACCAACTAATTTTAAGTAATATTCTAAATCCTTTGTTATCATTTCAATAATGTCCACAGCATCTTCACCAGAAGTAGATTCCATCTCAAGAAACCACTTTGCTTGTTTACCCATAAGAAGCAACTCCTCATTCATTAGTTTTATTATGAGATTGCGACAATTCTGTCACATTTTAAGGCTCCACTTCTAATAGTAGTTCTTTTGCTATTTCCATCACATCTGCAGTTACTTCCTCCACTGAAGTCTGGAACCCACTCAAAATCATCCATACATTTGAATCACTATCTATGACTCTATAGCTTTATGAAATGTATTTCTTAAATAATAAGATTTGAAATTTGAAGTTACTTCTTTCTCCACGTGGTGCAGACTGGATGTTTGTTAGCAGGCATGAAAACATTAATCTCCTTGTACATCTTCATTGGAGTTCTTGGATGACTGGCTGCATGATCAATGAGCAGCAATATTTTGAAAACATTTTTTTTTTCTGAGCAGTAGGTTTTGACAGTGAGTTTAAGATATTCAGTAAAATATGCTGTAAACAGAGGTGCTGTCATCTAAGCTTTGGTGTTCCATTTATAGAGCACAGACACAGTTGATTTAGCATAATTCTTAAGGGCCCTAGGATTTTTGGAATGGTAAATAAACATTGGCTTCAACTGAAGGTCACCAGCTGTATTAGTCCCTAACAAGAGAGTCAGACTGTCCTTTGAAACTTTGAAGGTAGGCATTGACTTCTCCTCTCTAGTTAATGAAAGTCCTAGATAACATCTTCTAATGCAAGGCTGTTGCATGTGCACTGAAAATTTGTTGTTTAGTGTAGACACTTACACCAATTATTTTAGCTAGATCTTCTGGAGAACTTGCTTCAGGTTCTTTATCAATGCTTACATCTTCACTTTGCACTTTTATGTAAGGGAGATGGTTTATTTCCTGAACCCTCATGAACCAACCTCTGCTAGCTTCAAACTTTTCTTCTGCAGCTTCCTCACCTCTCTCAGGCTTCATAGAACTGGAGAGAATTAGGATTGTTCTCTGGATTAGACTTTGGCTTAAGGAAATGTTGTGGCTGATTTGACCTATCCAGACCTCTAAAACTTTTTCCATATCACTTTCTTATCATTTGTATTTTCACTGGAGTGGCACTTTTAATTTTCTTTAAGAACCTTTTCCTTGCATTCACAACTTCATTAACTGTTAGTGAATTGCATTTATTAACTGCTTGGTGAAAGAGTCCTAGCTTTCAGCCTATCTCAGCTTTTAACATGCCTTCCTCACAGAACTTAATCATTCTTACTAACTAATAAACACGGGAGGCAGAGGTTGCCGGCAGCTGAGATTGTGCCACTGCACTCCAGCCTGGGCGACAAGAGTGAGACTCTGTCTCTGATGATAATAATAATAATAATAATAATAATTCTACCTTCTGATTTAAAGTGACAGACTTGTGGCTCTTCCTTTCACTCGAACAATTAGAGGTCATTGTAGGGTTATTCATTAGCCTAATTTCAATATCATCATGTCTCAGGGAACAGGAAGGCCCGAGGAGAGGAAGAGAGATGAGGGAATGGCCAATCAGTGCAGCAGTCAGAATACACACAAAATTTATTGATGGAGTTCTCTATCTTATATGGGCATGGTTTGTGGCATCCCCAAGCAATTATGATAGTAATATCAAAGATCACTGATTACAGAACACAATAGCAGATACAATAATAATGAAGATTTAAAGTATTTTGTGAGGATTACCAAAATGTGACACAAAGACACAAAGTGAGCTTTGGAAAATTGGCGTTGACAGACTTGCTCAATGCAGGGTTGCCGTGAACCTTCAATTTGTGAAAAACACAGTATCTGTGAAAGACAATAAAGCAAAGCATAAGAAAACAAGGTGGGCCTGTACACATTTCAATAATTGTTAGTTTATTCACAGAGCTGGGCAACCATCATCATAGTTAATTTTAGAAAAATTTCACCAACCCGACAAGAAGATCTAAATGTATTAGCATACACATCTCATTTCCTCCCAATCTCCCCCATGCCTAACCTTGGGCATACAACTAAACTACTTTCTGTCTCTATAGATTTTACCTTTCTGGACATTTCCTACATATAGAATTTGTATAAGTTATAGGCTTTGTTTGGTGACTGACCTCTTTCATTCAGCACAATGTTTTTAAGGTTCATTCGTGTTGTAGCATCTAAAATACTTCATTTTAAAACTGAGGCTCAACTAATATTCCATTGTATAGATATAGGACATTTTCTTTATCTTTTCCTCTGTTGAAGTACATTTGAGTTGTTTCTACTTTTAGGCTATTATGAATAATGCTGGAATATTCATGTGCAAGGTTTAAAAAAGTATGTTTTTGTTTCTCTTAGGTATATGCTAGGTCATGTGATAGCTCTATGTCTAACATTTTGAGAAACTGTCAGATTGTTTTCCAACGTAGCTCTACCATTTTCCTCTCCCATCATCAGTGGTATAAAGGTTCAATTACTCCACATTCTCACCAATACTTATATTTCTGTTCTTTAGATTGTAGCCATCTAGGTGGATATAAGGAGTTATCCCATTGTGATTTTTATTTACATTTCCCTAATGGTTTATTATGTTGATAATCTTTTTATGTAGTTTTTGGCCATTTGTATATCTTCTTTGGAGAAATGTCTATTCAAATCTTTTGCCCACTTTTAATTGGATTATTTGTCTTTTTATTATAAAGTAGTAAGAATTCTTCATATATTTTACAGACAAGTCCCTTATTGGACATATGACTTCCACATCTTTTCCCCACCATTTTCTGGGTTGTTTTTCCACTTTGTGATTGTGTTTTTGAAGTAAAAGTTTTTAATTTTCATGAAGTCCAACTTACCTATATTTTTCTTTTGTTGTTTGTGCTTTTGGTGTCATATCTAAAAGGCTCAGCCTAATCTACAATCATAAAGATTTACTGCTATATTTTCTTCTAACAGTTTTACAGTTTAGCTTTTACATTTTAGTCTATTATCCATTTTGAGTTGACTTTTGTGTATGATGTGAGGAAGGGATGGATACAACTTCATTCTTTTGCATGTGGATATGCAGTTGTCCTAAAGGGTTACCTTCTATCTATAGATTAGTTTTGAGAGAATTAACATTTTAAAAACATTTAATCATCCAATCCATGAGCATGATATAGCTCTCCATTTATTTTAAGCTTTCTTGAATTTCTCTCAGGAATTTTTTTGTAGCCCTCAGTTCTATGTATATTTCATTAAATGTATTCCTAAGTAGTTAATATTTTTTTGGTATTGTTTTAAACATTTTGATTTCTCAAAGAACTAAGAATAGAACTACCACTCTATACAACAATTTCATTACTGAATGTCTATCCAAAGGAATATAAATCATTATATTAAAAAGATATCTGCTCTTGTGTATTTATTGTAGCACTATTCACAAGAGCAAAGTTATGGAATTGACCTAGTACTGTCCTCCAATCCTTCCTCTCTGGCACAGATAAATGGGAGCAGTAATGTGAGTCAGCCATAACAGCCTTCTTAGGAGAATGATTTCTGCCTTTGGATCTACTTAGAAATAATTCTCATTTGATAAGAATTCATCCTGCTTACCTAAGCAAAAATTAACAAAAATTGTGATAGAAAGAATAATCATATTGCTTCACATTCCTTGCTTATTCTTGTAGTCCTTATGCTGAAAATGTGCATATCTCAGTCTTAGTCTCACCACTGCCGCACCTCTTCATGCTTATTTACGCAGTGCTGGGTGCTGGATGCTTCTCACACCACCCTGTTAGGTGGGTAATATTTTGATCTTATTTTAAAGATAATCTCCCAAGTGTGACACTGCTTTAAAAACATTTTGACTCCAAGGGAGCTTTCATTGGGTCTAAGTTTTCTCGTCTTCACACTGAGGAAGGGACCTGAATAATAATTTCCAAGGCCCCGTTCACTTCTGACAACCTCAAGTGGATCCTTCACAGAATTGCAGGGATGTCTCTGGGTGCAGTAGTGGTCCTGGCCCTTTGAAGGGGTGATTCTCAGTGCCAGTCTGAGGGCTGAGAAAGTTCAGTCATCTCTGCTTGGTGGCCTTCTCTTGTCCTCCCCACTGTAATCTCTTTTATCCCCCACCTTCGCTTTGCAGATCTTTTCCTAGCCTGGCAGGTCAAGCACTACCTGATAAAAGTCTCAATAAAGACCTGTACTCAGGAGGAAACTGCTCTCCACCCAAATCCTATTATAGCTCTGGGATTTCCCTGCCACTCTGGAATTCACCCTCTCTCTCTCTCACACACACAAATTAACATTTAATCAAGGATTTTCTGTGTATTTTTCTGCTATAGACATTTCTTATGTCAATGATAGTTCCTAATCTGGTCTTAAGGACAAATTGAGGTACTTTTGAGATAATAAGTAGAAAAAGAACGTAAAGCCTGCTCATTATTACCAGGGAAACTCATCTTGAATTACATTGATTTCTATAATCTGATAATTCTATGGTTTCCCAGGCGAATCTCATGTTTGGGTGAAGCAAGAGAGTTTGAATCATGGTTCACAGCTTTCAGAGGTCATTTTTAGCCTTTAATATGAGGCCTCAGCAGAGAAATAGTTTCTTGTTGTGCTTTTGAAATTCTGATTCACTCAAGTTGAAGGCCACACTTAAAAGGTAAGATTTCTGGCTGGGTATGGTGGTTTATGCCTGTAATCCCATATTTTGGAAGGTCAAAGTGGGAGGATTACTTGAGGCCAGGAGTTCAAGATCAGCCTGGGCGATATAGCAAGATCCTCCTTCTACCTTTTTTTTTTTTTTTTTCTTAAAGTAAAGCAAAACAAAACAAAACCTGGTGAAATTTCTGTTGAGTGTATGTAGCAACCACCTGTAGTAGAAGGTCATCTGAGCCAGTGCTCAGTTCTCTGGGCTCCAGACCCAGTTTTGCTGCAAACAGTCTGTTTGCTTTTAGCAAATTCACTTTGATTATCTGGGCCACATTTCCTCATCTCTAAATAGCTGACTTGAAAGTCATTGAATTTATTTTATTCATCAATAAATGTTGAACCTGCTTTGACTTCATTATAGATTGTGAGAATTAAGTGATAATATTTGTGGAAGAGATTTACTGTAACTCTTTGTGATGTAAACTTTGTTATTCTTTCATGGTAGATTTACATGTTGACAACTGTTAATTCATTTTCACTATGTTCTCTAATTTGTAAAATAAAGGTGTGGAATTAAAAAACTAAAACATTCCCCATAATTGTCTCTGTCTCCTCCTCATGCAGAGATCATATCATGTCTGTAGTCTTCACTGATGTGTTTATTCCACTGCACATCACTGATGTGCAGGGCATGCTGTATAATATGTGTCAAATAAATTAAAAAGAAAAGGCTTATAAACATAAAATGGCTGAGCTTTCAGATAATACAGAGAATGAAAACAATTTTCTAATTTTAAATTTGTGAAGATTTTTAAAATAACGATTTCTCTTTTGGATGAGGGTCAGCTAAAATGGGCTCTCAGGGTAGAGGATGGGAGTGTAAATTGGTATCAAGTTTAATTGAAAACAATTTGGTATCACAAATCTTAAAAAATGCCAAGGAAACTTATTCTTGTTAAAGAGCTTCATTTGCAGTATTTATTCTGTTTAAAGTTTGTCTAGGTTCCAAACTGCAGCTGACCCCAAGAAAGTCAACAACCTAGCCTTTTTAAAAGAGATACAAGACCTGGCCGAGGAAATGCATGGAATGATGAACAAGGCAGAAAACTTAAAAAGACTTTGGGCAGAAAGATCCAACACTCCAGGCAAGTAAATCTCTCTTAACTGTGACACTACCCACTTGGACACAGCTTAGGGAGAGCTGTGGAGGCTGTGGGAACCCAGAATGTTTAAAAAACATTGAACTCCTGCCTGTGCTAACCTGTCTATTATGAGTCTTTGATGGATGAGGCCAGCACCTGTAGACGGTTGTAGAGGGTGGAGCTGGATTCTCTCTCCTCAACCCCCTGGGAAGGCACCTTGTGCAGTGCACACACTGCACAACCTTCAAAGGGCTGCAGACCATCCTGACTTTGTCTCCACAGTTACTTTCTCACCACTCTGCCTACTCCTTTACACTCTTCGGCTGTTGTCTTCCTTTCTTGCTTTCTTATTCTGTTTTAAAAATCTGTCTCCACCTTCCCCAAACACACACACACACACACACACACACACACACACACACACAAATTCCCAATATGTTTCCTCCTTCTTGTATATTTGGATTGGTCTTTTCCACGTAAGTAACGCTTTAAGACTGGCCTTGGATGATTTATTTACTTTGAGTACAAGCCTTTTGGATTATTGGGGTGAAATTATTCCCTAAACAAAAGTAATTTCTGTTCATTATAAAGAATATCCACATTATAAATGGCTTCATCTCATTTATAAATCTACAGTAGGGAAAGTTAGGATGGATAAAGATCTTAGAGAGTTTGGCTTACAAATGGAGAAGTTTGCACCTCAGAAGTAGGCAACCAGTTGCCTTTCTTCACATCCCTGAGTCATTGCCTACTGCGATATTTGTTAATGAATGGGGGCATTCAGTTAAATTTGAAATTTAAATAACAAAAATTTGTTACAAACAAAAAATATGTATGTCCCAAATGTCACATACTTTGGTAAAAAATAATTTATTTCTAATCTGAAATTGAAATTTAACTGGAGGTGCTCCGTTTTAAATTTGCTAAATCTGATACTCCTAAGTATACAGCTCCAACTATAATTCCTATGTAATTTTTTCTTTCTTCATGGAGTATATACAAAACCATGAAATAAAGAGTTTGGCAGTAACATGAAGAACGCGCTTCCCAAGGCAGATGGCATTATGTGATATTTTTAAGAGACAAAATAGCACCTTTGTCCAGGATGGGGCAGGGCTGGCCATGGCCTCCCTGAAGGCTGATTTCACAATGGACCCAAAATGTATCAACAATAGACCAGAATGGTTTCAAACACTGAAGGATGGAGTTCTTATATTACACTCTATTATGGGATCATTCTTCTTTCGTAAAATTTGATTTTCAAATGAGGCTTTTAACATGTTGTTGAAAAAATAATCAATTCTTTTGAGATGAAGTCCCCACTTTATTTCTAGTTTTCTGTTATTTGAGTCATTTTCTGTGGTGTATGTAACTTACAATAATCTGAAAAATTATAATTCCACTTTTTTCTCTTCAAGTTTTTCTTTCATGTTTTTCTTTTATAAAAAATTTTCATTTATTCCCTCTACCCTATCCTGAATTTTTGCAATGCCCAGTGAAATTAGATAGCAATAAAATAATACAATACCCTTTGGCAAATTGTTGAAATTTGGTTTACCAGTTAAATTTTTTCCATGAATATACTTAGATTTGGAAATCTACTATGATAGCTTTCTTCAGATAAATCTTATGAAGATAGATTTTTTCTTCAATTTTGGTGTATTTGGCTTTTGGGCCAGGGCTCTTAGATACTCCATTTGACTTTAGAAGTAAAGTAGGCATTTAGCATGTGCTTTTTCATTGATGATTGAACTAACATCTCTTAAATCTTCTTTATTATAGATTCTTCTTATGGTTCCAGTTTTTTTACAGTAAGTATCTTAATAATAGTTTGAAAATTAGTCTTCAGAGACAGAATGGTTAAGTTTACAACACTGAAGTTTACGTTCTCAAATAATTATTTCTAATGACTTGACTTGTATAACAATTGTGTAGAAGCTGGATTTGAGAGAGCTAAGATCTTTGTAAATATGGACTAAAAGACAAGTTTGAATTTTCTGAAGCAAGGTTCTGGGCCTGTGAAAAGCAGAGGTGAAACCTGAGGCCGGCAGGTGGTGGACGATCCACAGAGTTGCTTTGTAAGATGGCTACAGAGTCTATCTGATCCCAGGGATGGTCTGAGATTTGTGCTTGGTACATAAGTGGTGATTCCCTCGAGGCACGAAGCCCTCAGTTAAGGCACTAGTTATCAACAGGGGATGATTTTGACCTCCAAAGGATATTTGTCGATATCTGGATGCATTTTTGGTTGTCACAACTGTGGACCAATGGGGAGGGTAATATTAGCCTCTAGTGGGATGAGGCCAGAGATGTCACTAAGAATCTTAGAAAGCACAAGACAACTTCTACAACAAAGAATCATCTGACCCAGAACATCAGTAGACCGGTTGAGAAATCTCAAGTTAAGGTGAAACCTTGACAATATTAAAAATTCTTCCTTGCTCATATTGCAGCACCAGACACTGACTGTACAGGCCTTTGTAGTAACATCGCACTAACAGAAGCACCTGTGTCTGTGTCTGTTTAATTCTAAGAAAGATTTAGATAGCTCAAAAAAAAAAAAAAAAAAAATGCCATAAAACCATTCAGAGAAAAGTAAAAGAATAGGGGCCAGCTAATGAATCCTGGAATAAAGCAGGAATGTCAGTGTATCCATTAAATAATGACACTAGCAAAGAATATTGAACAAACACTCATCTTAACCAGGAGCTTTCTGATGCAACAGGTCAAAAGGAAAATATAGGACACACACACTCAAAGTCTTACAAATAATGAAAGAACTTAAAAATAGAATAAAGCATCATTTAAATGATTACATTAGCATTTAAAAAAGAAATTATAATACTTGATGCTTGTGATGTTGTAGCTTAGTGATATAATCTCATATGGTTGTGACAATAAAAAAAAAAGATATAATAATTTTTGGAAAAGCAACTTGATTTTTTTTCCCCTGTAATTGTTCTGAAAATTAATGTTATGTATAATACAATAGAAATAAAAAGCTGTATGCATAAAATGTTCATTGATAATGATGGATAATTTGAATTTCCAAGATAAGGTGACTTTGATGGCCTTCTTAGTACAGTCACTTAATAGTAAGTATGGTATGTGGAAAATGCGTATGTTATTAGATCAAGTGCAAAAAACAGAGGACATTATCATATCCATCGTATGTTTGTGATGTAAAAACATTTTGGTACAAGGAGTGGAAGAAAAGTGGCTACAGGAAAGCAGTTCTATTTGTTACAATGAAAGATTTCTAGGTTGCTTTTTTCTTATAGAATTCTGATGAAGATGTTATACTGTTTGATTTTCACTGAGAGTGAAATGGCTATCTGAATAATCTGAGCAGAGGAATGGTGGGACTTGAGTTATGTTTTCGGAGGATTTATTTGGACATTGCGTCGAGCAGAGACTGACAATAGTCAGAGCAGAAGTGGGAGTCCTTGTAGGGAATCAGCTCATCCTTCTGTGCAACAGATGGAAGTCTTTTAGAACAGACGCACAGTTAGTGAGGGAGGTAGTGAGATGCGATGGTGGTTTTGATATATTTTGGAGGTAAAATCAGTAGGATCTGTTGATGAATGTGAGGTAGGTTATAAGAGAAAGAGAAGAATCAAGGATGACTCTGTGTGGTTTGACCTCAGTTACTGGAAAAATGGAGTGGCTGTTTACTGCGGGTGGGGAAAGACTGAAACAGGTTTTTCCAAGGGGAGGGGAGGAGAGGGTAAAAAGGAAATCAGAAATTGATTTGGGGGATGTTAGTGAGATATCCAAGTGGCATTGCCAAGGACATTGTGGGAGTTTCCAGCTTGGAGCTGAGATAAACTCTTTTGGCTGGATATATAAATTTGGAAAGTGTTGGTGCATAAATGACACTTCAAGACCATCGAGGGAGAGTGTGTCGACAGAGCAGAGAAAGTGGGCTGAGCACCAAGCACTTGCATTTGAAAAAGAGTGTCAGGCAAGGAGGAAGAAGGTGACAATGTGGGGTGTCGTGGAAGCCCAGGAAGGCGATTTTCTAGGAGATGGGGATGATCCATTGTCTCAAGTGTGGCTGATTGATCATGTAAGAAGAGGATGGAGAAGTGCCACTGGGAGTAGCAGCATGGAATTCATTGGTGATGTTGACAAGAAAGGCTTTGATGGAATGATGAGGGTGAAAGCCTGATTGGAGTGGATTTAAAAGAGAGTAGGGGCACTCTGAGCTCGGTGGCTCATGCCTGTAATCCCAGCACTTTGGGAGGCCAAGGCAGTCCAATCACTTAAGGTCAGGAGTTCAAGACCAGCCTGGCCAACATGGTGAAATCACTTCTCTACTAAAAATACAAGAATGAGCCAGGCATGTAATGGCGGGTGCCTGTAATCCTGTAATCCCAGCTACTCGAGAGGCTGAGGCAGGAGAATTGCTTGAACCTGGGAGGCGGAGGTTGCAGTGACCTGAGATTGTGCCACTGTACTCCAGCCTGGGTAACAGAACAAGACTCGGTCTCGGGGGAAGAAAAAAAAAAGAAAGAAAGAAAAAGAGAGAGAGAGAATGGGGGCAAGTAAGTGGAGACAGAGAATGTATATGACGCAAGATGGTAGGCTGTGAAGCAGTGAAGCATGGGGTGGAAGCTGCTGGGCATTGCAGAGGTCTTTGGTGTCTGCTCCCACCCTGCTGGCTCCCTAATTTCTCCCCAGCTAAGATGGACAGTTCCCCGAGAGCTCAGACTCCTGGTCACAGGGGCGAATGTCAAACACGTGCTGAGAGTATTTTGCTTTCTGTTCTTCCCTGAAGTCAGTTCAGCTTGAGAGGGCAGGGGAGCTAACAATCCCATTGCAACCCACAGCTGGGGTGACCACCAGACTCACATTGCCTGGGACTGAGAGTCCCTTGTTCCAGAAAACATCTCAGTCCTGGGTAACTGGGGAAGGTGGGTCCAACTTCCCCCAGCAATGGATCAATTCTGGGCAGCACCTTTGTTCCTGAGAGGTTTTGAGGATTCAAGCCAGCATGGTCTGTGCAGGTCCTTGATGGCTGTGACTTTTCCCTCTTTCCTGGCTCATTCTTTTCACCTCCTCAGCTCCTTTTTCCTGGTACCATTTCCTGAACAAGCCATCTATACACAAGTCCTTATTGCAGGGGAACCTAAACAGAGACAGGAGATATGGATTTATTTTCCCTCTTTATTTTCTTTATTATTATTATTTTTAGAGACAAAAAATGCTCTGTTGTTGAGCTTCAAACTCCTGGGCTCAAGCCATCCTCTGGCCTCAGCCTCCCTAAATATTGGGATTATAGGCGTTAACCACCGTGTGTGCCTGCCTGCCTGCCTTCCTTCCTTCCTTCCTTCCTTCCTTCCTTCCTTCCTTCCTTCCCTCCTTCCCTTCCATCTTTCTTCCCTCCTTTCCTCCCTCCCTCTCTCCCTGTTCAGTACAGATGGAACCATTCATTTTTTTCCCTAAATTTTTTCAATCAATGGTTGATTGAATCCAAGGATGCAGAACACACAGATATGAAAGTCTGACTGTACTTCATTGTGTATTTCTGAAAAACAAGGTCATTCTTGTACATAACCACAGTACAATTATTAGAATCAGAAAATTAACACTAATACAATAGAATTATTTAACCTACAGACTACTTCCAGATTTACCAATTGTTCTAATAATGTCCCTAACAGCAAAAGAACATCTTGGATCATGTATTGCATTCAGTTGTCCTGTCTTTAGTTTCCTTTGTTCTGAAACGGTCTTTCTTTGTCTTTATTTCATCAGGATTTTTGAGTAGGTCCCTTATTTTGTAGACTATCTTTCAATTTTGGTGTTGTCTGATGTCTGCTCATGATTGCATTTGGGGTTTTGCACTTATGGCAGGAATAGGTTGTGTTTTTTAAGATGGCAGATAATAACATGCTGATAGGAATGAAACAATAGAGGGGAAAAGAGAAGACAGTTGCTGGACAATACTCTTGAGGGGTGGGAGAGCAGGAGGGCTGAGCTCAGCCTGAGGACTGAACCACTGAATTTGACTGGAGATGGATTTGTTTTTTTTTTTTTTTTGCCAGAGGAATATATGATAGATTGTGAGAGGAGAAAAGAGTTGAGTGGGTATGCCAGGGAAAGGTCATTCAGGGATGGACCAGGTGCATGAGGGCAATGGGGACAAGAAAGAGGTGTTGGCAGAATGGAATATGTGGCCTGGTAGGGCTGAAGAGTCATTAGAGTTGGGGAACTGTAGAAAAGGAGTGGGGTTGGTTATCGAAAAGTGAGGTGCATAAAGTTGTAACTATTGATAATGAAAATCAAGATTTTGACCAGAGAAATGGGTGATTCAAGCAGGTGAAAGAAAATATCATTGGATGGAAGGGAGATCAAGTAACAAAAGGGATGTGAGGATCATTAGATATGGAAATTATTGAGAATCATGGCTGAAGTCATGCTGAAAACATGGTAGTGTGCTGGAAGTCAGAACCAGAATCCTCCATAAATGGAAGGAGCTCATTCTGGGAGCTTCCCAGGACCCTGCTGAGTTCTGAGACCCTCTCTTCATTCCACTGAGAGTGGTGTGAGGAAGAGGGAGTGTGTCTTGTTTGGAGTAGTTGGATCTCTGGAGAACGCTTCTTTTCTTGTTTGTTTAACTCTATGTCATCTGAAAGATAAATGCTGTGACTTTTATGAGTGGTCTAAAATGGAGGATTCACTTTTATTGAAGTAATGGGAACTAGGCGGCGAGAAGAGAGCCAGCAACTGTGGAGCTAGGAACACAGAGAGTCGGGGAGCTCTTACTGGGATGTCATGGAGCGTTGGGGTGTTTTTCTACCTAGAGAGAACATGCAGGCTCAGTGAGGCACTGGAGACCCATGTTCCCTCTATTTTTGCACTTAGCCATTCTTGGCCTTCTTATTATAAGAAAGCCTCGGTTATCTACAGAAATCCAAAAGCTCTATACCATGGAGCCAGCTACATTTGCCTTCTGACCAAGCCATCAGTGCTCACTGAAGTGTTGGGTTTTCTTGTTCATATTTGAATTATTCTCTTTTCTTTTATCATTTACATGTAAAGAACAGATCATTACATTCTTATCTAGGGTCTATGTCAAAGACTTTGTCGCTTCAAAAACTGTGGAAGTTGGTACAGCTTGTTACAAAAACTGGCCTTATTTTTCTTCTTCCCCCATCCATACTCCCCCTCCCTTGTCCATATTTTTAAGCCATTTAAAAAAACCCTCCAACTGACCAGGATAGCTTTAACATTGTGTTCAACATAGTGGCAAATCTGTTTAATGTAGTGACGTATAAAGTGTATCAGATGCAAAGGTACAGATGCTGTACCTTTGCAGCATCTGTCTCTCTGTCTTACTTACTTTATTAATACAACTCTAGAGGGAAACTTTTGGTATTCTTTTTCCCCCATCAGATGGATCTCAATAAGACCGAGGAGGTAATATTGAAACTGGAAAGCCTCCACCAGCAACCTCATATCTGGGATTTTCTACTGTTACTGCCGAGACTACACACAAGCCATGATCATGTGGAAGACGGCATGGATGTTGCAGTGAAACTTCTCCAGACCGTTCTGAAGTAAGTGAAAAAGAAAAACTTATCTAAGTATTGATATGTTGTTTTTTTAACCTTATTTTTAAAATGGGAAATAAAAATTATTAATTGTTGGATTTAAAAAAACTTCACAATAATGTTACCTTGAAATGATACGATCTTCTGCACCTCCATGTCTGTCCCTCATCTGTCTGTGCACATATTTTATATATGGACAGTGATGTTGTTCAGAGTGTGTGCCCCCGATTTAAAAAGTTAGTGCCATACTTTAATATTTCATATGTTGTTATAGTTTATAAATGGCCATTTTTAATGGCTGCAGCATATATCATTCTGGTAAAGTACTATATACCATAATTTACTTAATAAATTTGGCATTGTATTTTTGGGTTTTTCTAAGTTTTTCACTATTAGAGACAGGCTTGAATGTAATAATTTCAACTAATTTCTTAAGAAATTATGCCATAGTTGCCCAACATAGCATTCAGAACTGATAAGTTCAGTTGCTTCCTGTGTAATTCAGTGAGCTGGACATCGGTCTCCTATGCTGGATCTGACCTCCATGTTACATGGGGTGACCTTTGGGAGCATCCCTTCCCGTGGTGGGCTTCTCAAGCTTTAATCAGCATGGCCCTCTTTTATAAACAGTTGAATTATTTTGTGTAAACCCATTGTATGAATAATGGGTTTTATTATTTTTCAGTAGCAAAGATTTATATTCTTTTCTGATTTTTAACTGTTATTTATTCTATCTGCCGTTGGTGAGAGCAACCCACATTGCCCTTAGGCTAGGACAAAAAGGGCCCTGTCCTGGGGGCTATGCTTTGGGGAGGTCCCCACTGTGGCCTTCCCTGGACTGTGCCTCTGCTCACGGCTCAGAATGCCCATGGGGTGAAGGAGATGTGTCCACAGAGCCCACACACCCTGATTCCCTCTCACCCTGGAGTTCCCTTATTTAATGGCCAGAGCCTGGTGAAGCCTCTTTCCTGGCCCCTACTTCTGAGGGCAAGTCTTACCACTGGACTGTGCCTCCTCCAGCCCAAGGGTAGTCTAGGGATGGCTGCAGCCATTGGCAGGAGTGTAGGGTGGGAGGCATGGGTGCTGTTGGGCTTCATAGGCTGGAGGACCTACCTATGCGCACTGAGGCCTCTTGAAGTACGGACCAAGCTGAGGGTGGGGAGCACATAGGAGAGGAATGGGCTGAAGGTTGGGGCTAGGGACAGGTGCTCCCCAAACTCCCACATTCTGGTGCATAACTCTGAGGATCAGAAAATTCTAAATTTGAATGTAGCTTTCAAAGTTGTTATGAAGATCTATTTGCCAATGTAGGAAAATGGAACATATTTTGATAGTTAGTTAGCTTGATTTACAACTTAAATATTTGAACATATTTGAAATGCTTCCCTTTGTATTCTTGCCCAAAGCTCTGACTGTGTTAGCAGTGAACAATGAAAATAATTGGGCTATTCTGAGAGACACAAAATTTAAAATGAGAAGATACTGATGACAGTTGTTGAACCATATCAGCTTCAGTATAAATTGTATTTCCATATTTTGCTTCAGTGGCATGACATCAAGAAAATCTGCATTCATAGAGACAAGTACTTGCAAGTGGTACCAGGTTTCAATGATATATCTTATAATCCTGGGATACTCTTCAATACACAAAGTTGTCATAAAAGATTTTTCCTGATGAAAATCTACAAGGAAATAATCTGTTTGGAAGCACAGCTTATGACTGTGTTGGTCTCATGTTGCTAAAATGCAGATATATTACAACTTCTGTTGAGTGCATTTTCTAATCTACAAATATAAGCGTATTTATTTATAAAATAAAATATTAGTATTTTAAAAATAAAATTATTATCATGTATATGTAGATTCTCCCTCCCCAGAGCTCCTTGTTCTTTGAAAGAGTTTAACAGCCACTGATCAACCCTTGACTTATTCAGATCCATAGGTTAAGACAGGGTGGAGGATTGAGGTACATGGTATTGCCCCCCAAATATTAGACTGATTATCTGAACTTGAAGCAGCCAGGCTGACTGTTTATTTGCTTTTCTAACATAGCAGCTCTTTGCGCCCTGGCTGGCCTCATCAGCTGCCCTATGGCAGAAAGAATCAAGGCCGCGTATAAAATAACACTATGGCAGAGCCAATGCAAACTTGAAGTTCTGTGTCAAGGGCAGAGTGAAAGATGGCCTAAGTTCTCAAGTGTTTCAAGAGAAGACCTTACCTCTTACATTTAGTTACTAGTTCAGGGAGTTAGGGTCACATTAAAGCCACAAAGAATGCTGACATGTAAATGGTCCAGCCACATCTTGCAACACCACTAGGGTCCCAGTCCATGGGACGTAAATAAACCTAGAATTGATGCTACTTGTTTTGCTAACTACCCACTCATATTGCTTTTTGTTTTGTTTTGTTTTGGTTCTAGTTCCTTAATATCCCTAGAAGATTTAGATTGGCTTCCACTCAACCAAACTTTATCCCAGGTTTCTGAACTTGTATTGAATGTGACCATTTCGACACTGACATTTCTACAGCGACATGGAGTAGCAGTCACTGGTATGGGTGCCTTGTAGCTATTGCTATATTTCAAAATGTTTCACTACTTAAATTCATTGACAGTTGACATAGAGCTAAAATGATGTTCAAAATGATTTAATTAAAATTTCAAATTCAAAAAAGAATCAATTGTTTCTGTTAATACAAGACAAAAACAGAATAAACATTTGGAACTCAATACTGAATTTGACTTTCTACCACTGTTGAAATTCTGCAGTCATTGCTAATATAAATGGTATTTTAAAGTTAAAATTAACTGATTTTAAAATTCTTTGACTTTATTTCTTCTAATATTAGACCTATCACTAGTTCTGTGATTTTAATCTTTCCCTTCTCTAAGCTTCTATTGGAAGGAAATATTTTAAAAATGACAAAGCTACTAAGAGGAGGCAGCTTGATGTGGACTTACAGAGTCCCTAACTAAATAAGCAGCCCTAGCACAGTGGAGGGAATGGAATTATATAGCTCTTTTCTTGACCCAGGATATTATTATTTCCTGAATTGCCAACTGAGCCTGAGCATTTTACTTTTAATTCCCTTCTTTTCTCTATTTTTCTATTTTGACTGTTTCTCTAAGGGAAATACAGTGAGAGAACAACAAAGTTGGAATTCATCCACTCATCCATTCATCCATCCATTTTTCCGCTCATCTGTCCATTCGTCCACCCACACATCCATTCATCTATCCATCCATCCATCTGCCTACCCATTCACCCACTAAACAACCCATCAACCTCTTTATATGTCTATCCATCAATTCATCCATTAATCCATCCATCCATCCACTTACTCATCCATTCACCTATCCATCCATCTACCTCCCCATTCACCTACTCACCAACCCGCCAACCCATTTATCTATTCATCCATCTATCCATGCATCCATCCACTCACTCATCCATTCATCTATCCATCTGTCTACCTCCCCATTCATCTACTCACCAATCCACCAACCCATCCATCTGTTCATTTATTTATTAATTCTCTCATTGAATAAACAATGAGCACTTCCTGTGAGCCAAACACTTCCCCAGACAGTGGGAATAAAAAGCTGAATAACACACAGTTCTTCAATGAGAACACGTGGACACAGGAAGGGGAACAACACACACCAGGTCCAGTCATCGGGTTGGGGGAGAGGGAAGGGAGAGCATTAGGATAAATAGCTAATGCATGCAGGGCTTAAAACCTAGATGATGGGTTGATAGGTGCAGCAAATCACCATGGTACATGTATACCTATGTAACAAACCTACGTGTTCTGCACTTGTATCCAGGAACTTAAAAAAAAAAAAAAAAAGACATAGTTCTTACTTTCAAGGAAGTCATGTTTAGTAAAGGAGAGAGATATGCCAGTAATAATAAACAAACAAGCAAACAAACAAAAAGCAAAGACAACAGAGTAAGGATCTGACATCTGCTTCAGGAAAAGCTTCAAGGAGGAGTTTTGAAGGATGATTTGGACTTTATCAAAGAGATGAGGTAGCATTTGCGGAAAGAGAGAAGACTGTGTGAGCTACTTGGGCTTGCTGAGAGCTGTGAATGTTTGACATTCAGTGTGTCTGAGGTACAGTGGGCAGTAGCAGGGGGTGGCATAGAAAGGGAGCTCAGGCCAAAACACCAGTGGACAGGGGAGCAGCAGAATTAGATCTGCATTATAGAAAGACATTTCTGGGCAGGTGTGAGGAGTGGACTGGAGGCAGGCAGGTCTGGGGTTCAGGATCCTGGGATCAAGTCTTCCATCAGCTACTTTCTCCTGAGGTCTCAGTCTCCTGAACTATTATTATTATTTGAGATGGGGTCTTGCTCTGTTGCCCAGGCTGGAGTGCAGTGGCGAGATCTCAGCTCATTGCAACCTCTGCCTCCTGGGTTCAAGCAAGTCTCCTGCCTCAGCCATCCAAGTAGCTGGGACTACAGGCATGCACCACCATGCCCGGCTAATTTTTGTATTTTTAGTAGAGACATGGTTTTACCATGTTGGCCAGGCTGGTCTCGAACTCCTGACCTCAGGTGATCTGCCTTCCTCGGCCTCCCAAAATGCTGGGATTATAGGCGTGAGCCACTGCGCCCAGCCTTGAACTATTGTATAATGAGATTGTTACACACAGAAATTTCTACAATCCCATTCAGAATTTTGCTGCTTCATGGAGTAAACTAACATAAAACTCTCTATTGCCCCAAATTCCACCTGTTGCTTCTTTCTTCTTGTTGCTTGGGTCTCAGCACAGTGAGACCCACATCGAAAGGATCGAAAGGTTTTTTTTTTTTTTTTTAGCTTTCTGTAAGAGACAAGCTAGTTCATTAACGTTTAACTCCATTTTCCGGTTAGGTTCGTTCCACTGGGAACTATTTCTTATGCTGAGAACAAAACCCAGAGGTGTGGGGCGAGATGAAGAAAACACCTCATCGAAATCTTCCCAGTAACCTTAATTTAACAAACTCATTTAGAAGCTCAAGTTTTTGTATATCATCCAAATTACAACAACCAATTTGCCTTACAATTGAAAATGTAATACCGTTAAGAATGTAATTAAAATAAACAATTTTCTATTAACTCTCCAGTGAGTCAAAGCTAAGGAACACTATTACAAAACATACTTTGAGAAGTAGCTAAAAATTGTCTTCATGTCTCTTGTCTCCAAGATAAATTCGTTTGCCTAATGAGCCAATTCCAATGTGAAGAGGAAGGACTGAGCGGCCTCATGTGGCTTTAGGCTACTGGTCCAATTATGTTATGCACTGAAACTGTTAATCTACTCATTCTGAATTCTCTGTTGTTTAGCAACAAATTTCTGAATCAAAGTTGTCTTTAACTTTTTGAGAAAGATTTTATACTTTTGTAAGTATGCTACACTGATGTCACTATTTTGTCTCTCTTCTCTGGAACACTGAGTAATTCTAACACCTTCTGAGACTAGTGGAGATTAATAGTTACAGTTCAGCTTCGGGAGCCAGATCATTTGGGTTTGAATCGGAGGCGTAATCTAATAAGTGGGACTCTAAGAAAAAGGGGACAATGACCTCATAGTGTTGTTGGAGGACTAAGTGAGCCCTCCCATGGTATATTTTTAGTCTAGGTCCTCATACCTCTTCAACATACAATAAATGCTTGTTTTAATCTCGGATACCAATCTTTTTTCCTTCCATGATGCCATGTAAAGGCAATCAGACTGGAAACAAAAAGTCCTGTATTTCTGGGATTTTCCCCATTTTTAACACCTTCCTGAAGTCCCCGTTCACTTGGTCTGTCTTCGTAAATGTCATGGATTGTGCTTTTTTTGTAGACCTCACTGCAATTATAAGGATCCTATGAGATAATGCATGTGAAAATGGTTTAATAGTGGCTGGCAGGTGAAGGGACTCAGTCAATGAGTGTTGAATCATGATCTGCAACAATCTAGTTTCTAAATGAAGGTTCAAGGTTCAAACACAGCTTGAAATGTATGTGTTTTCATGTTTGCAGTTGCTGAGGCATACTCCCCAGAGATTTTGTTGTACCTTAAGGGTCTTGGATTTGTATTTTGAATGTGTCACTTCCAGGTAGTGCCATGGGGTTTTTGGGTAGCTCATGAATTTGATACGTTGATAACTTGAGTTAGGGGAACTTTTTCTTATGACTTCAAATAATTATTGAGAATACAGTTTTAAAGACTCTATAGTATTTTATGCTATGAATATACTATAATTTATCCTTTCCCTTGATACTAGACACTTAGCTAGTTTTCAATATTTTATCAGTATAGAACCAATAAAATATTGTCACACCTTAATTTTTGTTCAGATATCTGATTAAGTTTCTTGAGAAAGATTTTTAGAAGTGAAATTATTGGGTTCAATGACTTGAATTTTATAAAGCTCTTGAAATAGGTTTTAAAATTACCCTCTGGAAATGTTGCAACCATTTGTGCCAGGGAGCACGGGACACTTCACCATTCTCTCTATAGCAGCAAGTGTTTATTCTGTTTGCTTTTTCTATTTGATGCCCCAATGGTGTTTGGTCTTCATTTGCTCTTCCTTTAGAGATGAAAAGGTATTTTTTTCTGAATTACATTAGACATATCAAAATATTCAAACAACTGATGGTGTAAATCTTCTGTTGTTCCAGCAGAGCCAGTTTACCACCTGTCCATGCAGAATATAGTGTGGGATCCACAGAAAGTCCAGTATGATCTCAAATCCCAGTTTGGCTTTGATGATCTTCACACGGAACAGATCCTGAACTATTCAGCTGAACTAAAGGAGGTACACACGCTTGACTGCTTCTCACACCGCTGGGTCTTTCCTGGAGACTGGATCTAGAGCATGCTGCTGGGGCAGAGTGAGTGGGTGCCACGGGAGAGGCAGCCAGACAAGAGAGTTCCGCTAAAACCCCAGCTCCTTACACAGAAGACACCCCTGCTGTCTCCAGCTTTTCTAGAAGTGTCTCTTTTCTCTTACCATGTAGTTTTATCCCAGATTGGAAAGGCAGCTTGGAAGTAATATGACACTTGATTGCTCTGGGAACTAGCAGTGGGAGAGGCCAGGTCAAGTGAGGGTGTGAGATTCTGAAGACAATGCTAGTGGGGTCCAGGTAGGAAGATGGCGCATCCCCACTGTAGTGAGTGGGGATGCAAGTGGGTGAATTTCCAGGTAAAGAGATAGTTTTCATTAGAAGAGTAGGATCTGTGGGTCATGAATGCCAGCTGGGTTCACCAAAGTTGAGCCTCTTCCCAAACTAGGTGAAATAAGGGGGTTGGACTGGATGATCCCCCAAGACCCAGTTCACTGCTGGTATTGCTGAGGTTCTGGGAGGTATCTTTTAGTTACAGAGTCCCTTTTGTCACTCCGGCCCATTTGTAGGCACTTCTGCTTTGCATGGTGCAGGTCCGAGAACTATGCACCTGGAGCTTTGATCCATAGACTCCACCTCCAGGGTTAGAGCATTTCTGGTGCAGCTCCTGGGTCAGTGTTGAGCTAGGAATGTTTGGAGAGGACCCACTGTCTTCTGTTAGGATCTCAGTCCATGCTGGGTGTGTAGATTTTGCTCACTTCTGTGTGAGTTCCCCACAACCTGGTCTTCCCAGATAGCACTTTTCACATTTCAGTGCAGCTAGTTTGTGTTCAGACTGTTTCTTTCAATATTTAGACTCTGGATCTGTGCTCTCAGTCTGGGGGGTTAGAGGATTGGCTGCAGCCAGCAGACCCTCTTACTGGCTTGGTGTTTGAAAAATCAGTTCTGCCAGGTAGTTTTAGGCTTCACCACAGTATACTAAATTTTGTGCTTCTTGTATCCCTAGCATAATTTTATTAATCATCTCACAATTTTATGAACTACCTACCTACCACAGGACTTGAAATTGTGACCCTTGGGTTTTCTCATGAATACTGATGTAGATGGAATATGAAACCCCAGTTGGCTGACTTTTATTCTAGTTTTCTCCATCTTTATGATCTGTTTTCTCATTATATTATAGTTTGAGTAAACTATGTAAAACTTTTACCTTAGAATGTTAGATATATTGAGATTAGAATTAAAAGGAAAATGATCAGAAAATACCACTGTGTATATCAACAAAGCTCCATGGAAATTGTACATCATATATGTGAGCTTTCTGTTGCTGCTATAACAAGTTACCCCCAACATAGTGCCTTAAGGCAATCCACATTTTCTTTTATCATAGTGTTCTGGAGATCAAACCCCTGAAATGATCTCACTGGGCTAGAATCAAGGTGTCTACAGGGCTGAAGTCCTTCTTGAGGTCAAGGGGACAAACTGTTGTAGGGGAGGAAAAATTATTTTTTTCTCTATTATTCCATATTCAATGGCTGGAGCTCATGAATTAACCTGATAAAAGACAGATAAACAAGAGGAAAATCAGTTATTATGTAGGTATGTATGGGAGTTCACAAAGAGAAATATATAGATGTTCCCTGACAACCATTCTGTTTTTCATTTTCAGTACAGTATTCAATAAATTACATGAGCTAATAAATATGTTATTGTAAGCTTTGTGTTATATTATTTTTCTAGTTGTAAGCCAATGTATGTGTTCTGTTCACAGTTCAGGTACACTAGGTTAAGTTTGGTTATGTTTTGAGGTTAGGTGTACTAAATGTGTTTTTGGCTTATGATATTTTCAAGTCATGATGGATTGATCAGGAAGTAACCTCATTGCAGATCAAGGATCATCTGTATTTTAAGGAAGAAGCCAGATGATTAAGGCTTATACACCACCCAAGTCTATCTAAACAAAGGAAAGGGGGTTTTGGGTTTCTAGGTAGCAAGGCAACTTATGGGAAGGTGAAAGGAGGAAATGTACAGTGAATAAGTTATCCTGTTTTGCAGAGAAATCTGCCAGGTGATCAGAGTTATTTGGAGAAGCAGCTCTCTTTCTGGTAGGAGACATCTTTACAGATGAAAATTATCTTAATAATGTAAATTTTCCTTATAAATGTAAATTTCCTTTACCAAAATGAAATTTATACTCTATTTTTAAATAGTCGTGGAGAGGTAAGAAGTTTTTCCTGCCTCTGCTGGTTTTCAGTTTGTCTTTAGCTCAAAATAATCCATGTGCCAAAGAAACATATTTTGGGGTGGCATATTCTGTTTTCTTGCTTTTTCCAGCTTCTAGTGGCCATTCACATTCCTTGAGTTTGAGCCCCTTTCTCAATAATCAAAGCCAGCAATGGCAGGTCTAGTCCTTCCCACATCCCATCACTTGGGCAGTGACATTTTTGCCTCCTTTCTCCAATAAGAACCCTTGTGGTTACTTTGGGCTCACCAGGTTACCCATGATAATCTCCAATATCAAGGCCAGGTGACAAGCAGCCTTAATTTCATCTGCAGCCCTAAATCTCACTTGCCATACAACATAACATATTCATGGGCTCTTGGGATTGGGACATGGACATCTTGGGGACTATTGCCTGCTTCCCACCATTTGTAAGTGTAATTGCCTGGTGGGCTCTTCCTGCCAACTGCACAGACAAAACCAATTCACTGAGACTGCACTATTGCAGTAGAGAAAGGGTTTAATTAATGCAGAGCTAGTCAAGGGAAGGAATTGTAGTTATTACTCAAATCAGCCTCCTTGAGAACTCAGAGGCTAGGGTTTTTTGGTTTTGGATAATTTGGTGGGCAGGGGACTAGGAAATGAGTTCTCCTGATTGGTTGGGGATGAAATCACAAGGGTGTGGAAAAATGCAAAAGTCTGAAAAATGTCTCAAAAGACCAATCTTGAGTTTGACAATAGTGATACTATCTACAGGAGCAACTGGGAAAGTCACATATCTTGTGATCTTTGGCCCCATGACTCCTGAGCAGCAAGGGATTATAGAAGGCTAGCTAGGGGCCAATGGCTGGTTATCATTTAGCTACACCTACATTTTAGCAGCATTCAAGCCCCTCCCATAATCTTAATCTTGTGGCCTTTTATTAGTCTTACAAGGGCAAGTTCTATTCCTGAGAAAGGAGGGGATTCATCTTAGGGAGGGACTACTATCAACCTTGCTAAAAAGTTAAACTACAAACTAAATTCCTCCCATGATTAGCTTGGTCTATGCCCAGGAGTGAGCAAGGACAGCCAGCCTCTGAGGCTAGAAGCAAGGTGGACTGAGCCACGCTAGACTTCTCTCACTCTCATAATCTGCAAAGATGGTTTCACAGGGCCCTTTCCATCTACATCAGCCTGTGCTCCTAGGCCCTCCCTGGGGTCTACCTGACTCCTGACCCCACCACTCTCTGGGCCTGCAGGGAGACTCAGCACATGCTGCCCTTGCAAGAGAATAGTCCTCCTCTTTCCCTGCCTCTGCTTCCCAAATTGGAAAATGATTTATCTAACCTCACATCCTCTGTGGAGCTCCTATGACCTCACTTCAGCCTCTGCCTCTACTCCTTCAACCTTCTATAATAGGGCATGTCCCAGGGAACCTGATGACTGCACATCTGCTTCTCATAGACTGTGAACATCTGAGTGGGGACTCGGCCTTCTCTCTCTAACATGATACATGGTATTGTTGATTATTTTTAATTAAGGGGAAAAAAAAAACCGAACAAAACATCAGGGACCCTATTCTTTGACAGTCACAGGTTAATATTTTAAATCTTGATCCTAAAGGAACCTGAAAGTGAACACACGGGACTAAAATTAAGCTTTTTAGACTTTGCCATTGTTTAGTTAATTCAGGCTGTTATAACAAAAGACCATAGATGGGGTGGTTTGTAAACAGCAGAAATTTATCTCGCTGTGTCCTCACATGGTAGAAGGGGTAAGGGAACTCCCTGGGTCTCTTTTATCAGGGTACTAATCCCATTCATAAGAGTTCACCCTCATGATCTGACCAGCTCCCCAAGGCCCCACCTCCTCATACCATCACCTTGTGGGCTAGGATTTCAAAATATGAATTTTGGAAGGGGGGAGTCTACAAGCATTTAGACGATGGCAGTCATCAACAGAATCTCTTAAAGATGACATTATAATTGTTGTAGGGGAATGTGCTTCATTATAACACAAACGTAAGTATTTACAAAGCAGTGTTAGAGGAACTGTGTTGAAGTTCATGTATAAAATAAAGGAGATTTGGTTCAAAAATGTTAAACAGTTTCTGAACCAGGACCTCAATTTGAATCTTTCCAATTTTATCCACGTTTGATAATCAGAAAAGAAAATATTCTTGGCAAAATAACTTTGTTAATCCAAAGTATCAATTAAACTGGGCTGACCCATGTTCACTTTTGGCCTGAGAATCAAAAGAAACAAGATTTGATGTCATTTCCATGTCCTTGGTCTGGAGAAACAGCTGTTCCCATTGTTTGCGGATGAAACTGAAAAATGTAACTTTTTTTTTTTTTAAACTACCAAGTCTTCCCTCAAGGTAAATCACGTGGATATCGTCACGTGTTACTTCTTCAATCAAGCAAATGTAAGAACTTCTACTATGGCAAGATCGTGGTGTTATTGTTAGAAGAGGAAGGTTCCAGGAAAGGAGCTTTACATCTAAATATTTTTTCATATTCTTGTCAGATTCCCACAGAAAGCTCTTTGGAGAAGATGGTGTGTTCAGTCTTGTCCAGCACATCAGAGGATGAAGCCGAGAAACGGAGCCACGTTGGAGACTGCCACCCCAAGTGGTCAGAAGCCAAAAACTATCTTGTCCATGCAGTCAGCTGGCTGAGAGTCTACCAGCAGGTGCTGTCCCCTGTCTATATGTTCTGTTCAAAGGTGTGTCAATTTGAGTGTCCAAATCCATTCTCCTCCCCCACCCCGCCATGTTGTTTACTGTTGGATTTCATGTCCCTCCCAGGAAAGGGACATAAAATGGCCCCACATCCTGGCCATTGAGTGCACTTTGTCTCATGTGCATCAACTGGCTCCAGCTCCATAGGCCTAGGCCCTCAACACTCATCACCAAACAGTCTATCCTAGGCTTGCACACACACCTTGGCAACTCAGAAGTTCCTAGACCCATGCTCCGTTATTGGTGCATGAGATTGCCCTGGAGTACTTTGACCAGCTCTTTGGACGTTTGCATGCTAGCATTCAGCATCCTTCTAGCACTTTGAGCTCTGGACTGGCCTTGTCCCTTCACTCTGGTTTTGACCAGAAGCTCTGTGCACAAACAGTGACTGTGATTTCAGTGACCATAATTTAACAACACGAAGGGAGGCTCTAGTCTGTCTTTACAGAGATGTTGGTGTGGGACAGAGTGCCTGAGTGATTAGACTGCTCCTGGTCTCAGAAGCTCACGGTACCCTGGCTGTTTCACAGCTTTGTGCTTCTTGGGGAGGTTTTGGAGACTGTGAGGCAGAGCTCCCCTGGCAGTCACTTCTCATTTGTTTTATCAGGTTTTGCTGTCTCTGTCTAATGTTCTTCCTTAAAGAACACACCTCTTTAACTTTGTCCCCTGCTAATATGTGTCATGTATAAAGACCAAAATCTCAAATAGTGGATAAAACATCATTAAAAATATATAGGTGTTGTCTGCTTCATGGCACTGCAGTCACCCAGCACTAAAAAATAATCAAGGGACACTGTTGAAATGACCAGCATCCAATGATCTAGTGGACACTCTTGCTTTGTGCGTTATCTGGGTAACATAACTTGTGGTTAATTGAGGCGTAGTTAGCACACATACATGCACATCAGGCACCTCCCCATGCTATCAGGTTTGGGCAAGAATGATCTATTTTTGTGTAATATTGATGATAAACCACATTGCTAATTGTCTTCAGTATCATCCTCCCCATGTCCATGTCATAAAGTGGCACTTAGTAATTATGTATTAACTTTGGTGTATACTTAAAAATATGCAAATATATTTATGTTATCCTAAATATGTCCATTTATGTTTTAAATTATATTTCATTTGTTTAAAGGTGTATGTTATTCCCTTCTCTTTTTTTTTCTCTTGGGGGGAAAAAAGAGAAATAAGGCAGAGATTATAAAGTTGTGTGCCTCCATTGTTGCAACATGAAATCTTTAATTTCTGAGTAGAAATTAAATCATAATGCAGTTGCTAACAGACATTTTAATTTACCAAAAAATAAAGATTGGCTGTCTGTCATCTAGAGCGGCCTGTTAAAATTTCTTAACTACATACTATTCTTTCCAATTTGCTGTTATTAATGCTAGTGTTTTTGTTTTCGAATTTGTAGGTGTTTGATCAGTGGCAACAAGGTAGTCTGCTTCAGAAGACACTCACAGGCATGGGCCATAGTCTGGAGGCTCTCAGGAGTCAGTTTGAAGAAGAGAGCAAGGCCTGGAAGGTGGTGGAAGCTCTGCACACTGTGCTGCTCCTGCTGAATGATAGCTTGGCGGCAGATGACCCAAAAGAGAATCATACATTTCCAAAGATGTAAGGCGCATTTCCCTGTTTGATTATTGATTAGGTGGATGACGCAGAATTTTAAAGAGTGCGTGATGATACAGAATGTGTTAGGAACACATTCTGTAAAACTGCAGCTAAACAATGAATTTCTAGTTAGCAAATGGGAAATCAGAGGCTTTCATTGTGGACCATCACCAGGGTAGAAGTCTTGGCAGCACTCTGGATGCCTATTCAGAGGCTGCAATACACCGAATATGGGAGCAATATTTGAGAAGGTCTCAGTTTCCTGGATTTCAGATTTTATGTCTTTGGCATTTGTTTAAAAATGAATAAATACATTTCAGAGGCATTTTTATGTACAGAACTACCTTACATGAGTAGCTCTTTTCCTAGAATCTTCCTCTTCTAAAAATATGTTTTTATATTTACTTAAAGATTTTGTATAGTTGAAGCATTTACGTAAGGTCTAGAAATATTTTAGAAGTAGGAAATGGTGGAACTTGTTTCTTCCTTTTTAAAGATAATCACAATTTATTCACCAAAATAGCCAACTAGATCTTTTCCCTCAGTAGGTGTGGCAGTTTGTAGTAACTTGAGTCTTATTATCCTTCTGAAGTTAAGGCTGTCTTTGGAAAAGAACAATATGATTTCTCAATATTATCTCAAAAATGTTCATTTCAAACCAGGTCACACAAATTCTTGCTCTCTGTGTACCATGAAGGAGAGTTGTGATGACAGAATTGGATAGGACCATATTGTGTTATTATGATTACTTAAGAAATAGCAATTCTAAACACTTTGAATTCTTTCATGTATTCTGGAACTGTTAGCAAACAGGATCTTGCTTTCAAAGGTCCTATTTCCTAACTTTTACTTAAGAGATGTTCTGGGGCATGAGGCGATGGTGCTAGAGGCAGCAATACAGTTCCCCATCGGAGCCATAAAAGCTGCAGGAGGATGGATGCAGGGAGCCAGCAAGGATGCCCTGAAGCAGTGATCTAGGCAAAGGGCAGGGACAAAACATCTATCATAAATGAACAAATGCAGGGACATTGCATTGGGGACATTGAAAACCTCCCTGCTGGTCTGTTACTTAATGCACATTAATAGAAACACCACATTAAGTAATTATCCCACAAATCTCGAATGCCCCCTGGCACTTTAGCCTAGATTTTGCCTGCTCTGTGCCAGGCCAGGGGATTGAAGCCCCAGGAAGCTGTGTCTGGCTCTTAGTCCTACAAAGATTGGGGAAGCTGAAGACTACACTACACTCTAGGTACAAAGCTAGGATAGCCCTCATTCTTCTGCCCCCATATATAATTTCCACACATTCTCAGTGCCGGAAGATGAGGCTCAAACACTGGCTTTGCTGTTCACCTGCTGTTTTTTTTTTTCTTTGTTTTGTTTTGCTTTGAGATAGAGTCTCGCTCTGTCACCTAGGCTGAAGTGGGATGGCACGATCTTGGCTCCTCACAACCTCCACCTCTCAGACTCAAGGGATTCTCCTGCCTTAGCGTCCTGAGTAGCTGGGATTACAGGTTCAAGCCACTACTGCCCAGCTAATTTTTGCAATTTTAGTAGAGACAGGGTTTCACCATGTTGGCCAGGCTGGTCTTGAACTCCTGGCATCAAGTGATCTGCCCTCCTTGGCCTCCCAAAGTGCTGGAATTCCAGGCGTGAGCCACCACACCTGGCCACCTTCAGCTTTCTCTAAATCTTTCTGAGATTCACATGCACCCTTATCAGAAAACTGTGTATCTTTTATCATTAGCTTTTGTCCAAGAAACCCCATCCTTTTTTTCCAACCCTGTCTCCACAGCCAATTGTTCATATCTTTTTCTTTTCCTAAGCTGCAATGTTCACCCAAAAGAAATGGAAATCACACCAGACTCTCAGTTTTCTACTGAGTTCTTCATGCCATTACAGACTGCCTTTTCTTCTC
Source organism: Piliocolobus tephrosceles (assembly GCF_002776525.5). Classification (NCBI taxonomy): domain Eukaryota; kingdom Metazoa; phylum Chordata; class Mammalia; order Primates; family Cercopithecidae; genus Piliocolobus; species Piliocolobus tephrosceles. Next base: position 36,647,945 of record NC_045441.1, read on the forward strand.
CAGGTTCTGTCTGGTTCCTACCCACATCCCTGCATTCGGGGTGGCTGAGGTGTGGGAGCTCTTCACCCAGGCTCTAGCAGATAGCGTGGATTTTGGCAAGGCGCAGACTCACAGAGGTGCCTCTGGGCCCTCCAGCAAGGACTCGCCCTTCAATGTCGCACGTTGTTGTGAATGTGAAGTGTCTGTTCACAGATGTGGGGGGAATAGTCCTTAGGGTCTGGCCATGTGGTATCCTTGCTTGTCAGAGTTTAAAGAGACTTGACAGTAAGATCCAGGTTCCAAGACACACAGTATTTCTTTTTTCCTTGGGGAAAACAAAATAATCTCTTTCTCACTTTCTAGTTCTTTCCAGGAGCCACTCTGCTTCCTTCTCAGTGTAACCCAAAGAGTCAGAGCAATGACTAACCTAAGCCCAGTTCATTCTGCAGGTGGCCAATTCCAAAAGCCATGCTTCCAGCTTCACTATAGCACGAGGTGTCAGGATTCTGGTCAGCAGCCAGAAAGCCCAAGCATGTGGCTGTGATGGAGCAATTGCTCCGCGTTGTAGGGTGATGACGTGGGGATGGGTACCACTTCCTGCTGGTGTCTCATAGGAGAATTATCACTGGGACCTTGCCCGCTCTCTCTATTCCCTCTACAGTGGTCAGGTCCATCAGCTCTCCAGCTAGAGAATAGCAGCAACTATTTATCAAGCCTGTGTTCAACCCCAAACTATCAAAGTGCCGTGAAGAGACTGACCTCTATGACACAGAAGTCCAAATGGACGCCAGGCACTCAAAGCTGTGGGATGGCTCCAGCCAGTAGAACATTTTGCTTGGGCTTCAAGTAGCTACATCTCTTTCTGCTTTTCTCTTTTTGTAGCTTGCCTCATTTATCAAGGGTCAGGATTCCATGTAGTTGCTCAAAGACACAGAAAGCCTGGAGTCACCTGCTTTGGGCAGTTCTGCCGCCCACAGTGTGACTGTGTCTTGCTCCTCCCTCTCCCATATTTATTTCCAATTTCAGGTTCTTCACAGTATCAAACTCATTTTCTTTCCAGCTTCTTTTCTCAGTTATTTCTTCCATGTCTGGAGCCCATTAGTATGACACTCCAGGGACTATTTGTATTGAGCTGCCTGGCTGGTCATTCTTCCTTTGACTTTGGAGAATCCTACAGGCATTGCCAATTGGCCCAAGTTGGGACCACTGCAATGGGTCCTGTCTACCACCACACACCATCTTTATATTTTGAAACTTTTCTCAAAATACTTTTCTATGTCTCATTAACTATAGGCTTCAAGGTAAATGTTTTTAGATCCCATGTGAAACTTTATCATAACCCTCACTTCTTTTACACACTACTAGGAATATACTTTTCCATTTTGGGGTAAAGAGAATGTTTAATCCATATTCAGTACCAAAAGAATCTCCAAATCGGGTGACTCAGACAATGCAATTTATCAAGAACCTGTTTGTGTGATGAAGTGTGACTTTCAGTCTGGTGAACACACTTCTCAAAGTAGTGGAATATTTTCCTTTGAATGGAATTTTTATTTCCCTAGTTGACACTTTGAACTACTTTTCATTTATTTATTTTTGCACTCAGATTACACCATCTGTGGAAACTGCAAAGCTTGCTGCAAAACCTGCCCCAGTGGCCGGCGCTGAAGAGATTTCTTCAGCTTGATGGAGCTCTCAGAAATGCGATAGCTCAGAATTTACATTTTGTCCAAGGTGAGCTAGCTCTGGTGTTATTTGTCCCTGACTCACTAAGAGTAAACATGAAATTTATTGGAAAATGGACTTGAAACTCCCTGACACATTGTAAAGTTGGGAGATAACTTTGCTGGCGTCGTATGTATATTTATGCTTTGCTCTGATGCCTTCTAGGGAATTTAAAATACAGCACACCAAGGCTAAATAAACAATGAGGGCACTGTGAAGAGCACATCCTTCTGTTTTCCTTAAGCCCATGTTGTGGCCTATGACAAGCAGTGTCTTAGGGCTGGGTTGACTTTCACATTCACAGCAGCATCCATAGTTTTCAGGCTGGAAAGGGACCTTAGTGCATTGTGAATAAGCGAATCTTTTGTATTCTGTTCCTTCTACTGCCTCCTCGCACCACTGCTCCTTGGTGTCTGGTAGGGAGAGCGTGTTCCCCCGGGTTTGCGGAATGCCCTTCTTTGAACTTTCTTGACTATGGTGAGCATTATTCCTTCGGGCCTCTTCTGAGGAAGTCGGGTTTGCACTTTTGCCCAGATGGGCTGCAGCCTTTTCATTTTCTCAGGGAGAAGAGGGAAAATGTGAGGGGCTTGTTACTTTAGAAGCAAAACTCTTCTGTAACTAAAAACTCATACTCACTAGTCTTTGGAAAGGATAAAATGATATTATAATGACTCCTGTTTTCCTTTCTAAGGAAGAGAAGAAAATGTATAATAATAGGTCAAGTTTTTAAAAATCCATGTTTTCAGGATCCAGTTTATTGATTCATGGCCATGTGTAGGAGTCAAGCTTACCTACCTTAGGTGAATAATGATCAATTTGTCTACTTTGCAGAAGTCCTCATTTGCCTGGAGACATCAGCTAATGATTTTAAATGGTTTGAACTTGACCAATTGAAACTGGAAAAGGATGTGTTCTTTTGGGAGCTAAAACAGGTAAAGCACAGCAGAGTTATAAATAAGCAATTTTAATAAAACATTCAAGAAGCTCTTGCAATATTCAATTTTGCTCCTTTTGTGAATTGTGCTAGCAAAAAAAGGAAACAATATGCAGGTTTTCCAAAACCTTACGTCGTGTTTAAAATGTTTATCATTGCTTATTGTATTTGCAGTTCTTGAGCCCATGAAGAGGGTATCTAAGCCTCTTTAAATGTTACTCCTTCCCACTCTTATTAACCTTTTAGATGTTGGCGAAGAATGCTGTCTGCCCGAATGGTGGTTTCTCTGAGAAGGAGGGCTTTTTGCCCCCTGGAAACTCCAGCATATGGGATGGTCTCCAGGGCCTGGTGTGCTATTGTAACTCCTCTGAGACCAGTGTTTTAAACAAGCTACGTGGTTCAGTAGAGGATGCTGTAAGTATTCTACCATCTTGGCTCTTCTAAGAGCACCAGTTTAAGATTAAATTCACCAAAGATGCTAATATTTAACCTGGAGTTTTGATGAGGAAAGTTTTGCCATGAGCCCATACACTTAAAGGAAGCTGGCTCTCTGAACTTTAGCCACCCTTCATTGCTGGCCCTTCTGTCTGACTGAAAGGTTGTATGCCACCCGCCTGGCCAAAACCTACTTAAAATTCCTCAAACTTTCAAAACAGGCCACTTCTGCTTTTCTGGCTTCCTGGATCCTTGATCTGCTTCATTTTTCGCTGCACATGCTAAGAAAAGCAGAGGAACCTCTCTGGTGATTAGTCAATCCCAGCAAAGCTATGGCTTTGAGTGGTTTACAGGCTTTACAAGTCATGTTCCTCTCATGTAACTGCCCAGAACAATGGGCTACCCCTGCTGAGTGCTCAAGTGTGACTGCAGAATGTTGAACGATTTGTTTGGAAGGATTATTTTGTCAAGTTCCAGCCCATATTCTTCTTACTGAGAATTAAAATCATAATATTTATACTTTTAGAGTTCATTTTTCTTTCTCAGTATTACGTTTTTTTATATCCTTCCTTATATACCATGGAATTAAAACCAGTGAAAGAATGAAACTAGTGAAATATAAATGATGTCACAGCAAGATGAAAATTGGGATAGTAATTGAATAGTGTGCTTATTTCAATCAATGATTTCTTAGCATCTACTCTGGGCATGACGGTATGCTGAAGGGAGTATAAGCATGAAGAAGCCACTATCTTGGTAGAAAAGGGCAGACAACAATGAGAGCCTTAGAGCTCAGCATCTAGGAGTCTTCCCAAATAAGTCAATGAGCCTTAGATGAGGTGTAAGATTTGGAAGCAAAGAGAAGTCAGGACAGGATGCTAGGCAGGCAGAAAAGTGTATGTGAAGGGCTGGGCATGGTAGCTCATGCCTGTAGTCCCAGCACTTTGAGAGGTCTAGGTGGGCAGATCTTTTGAGCCCAGGAGTTTAAGACCAACCTGGGCAACATAGCTAAACCCTATCCCTACAAAAACAAAAACAAAAACAAAAACAAACATTAGCCAGATGTAGTGGCACACACCTGTAATACCAGCTACTCAGGAGGCTGAGGTGGGAGAATTGCTTGAGCCCAGCAGGTCAAGGCTGCAGTGAGTCATAATCACACCATTGCACTCCAGCCTGGGTAACAATGTGAGACCCTATTAAAAAAATGAAAAATAAATAAAGAAGAATAGTGTATGTGAATGCATGCAGGCACAAAAAAACATTACCTGTTTGCAAATACCTTTCTTGTGACTGGATGTCAGCTCTTTCCTGGCAGAAATCCCATCCCAAGTTTCTTTTTATCTGTAAAGCCTAACTTGTAGTCTCATACAAAGTAGGGAACTATATATATACAGGTTACATATACTTGAGATAGCCTTTCTGATGATGCCTAGGATACATATCACTAACAAATCACCCCAAAGTTCAGTGACCTAAAACAAAGCACATTCTTTGCTTTCTCTTCTGACTATGGGTTGACTGGGTTCAGTCGGGGTGGCTCTTCTGATGGTCTTACTGGGCATCATTCATGTAGTTGCAGTCAGGTGGCTGTGAGGGCTGGAGTCTGGTTAGCTAGGATACTGAGATGAAGGCCTCTCATTCTCCTCTCAGACTCAAGATGTCTCTTCTCCAGGTAGCCTCTCTATATGGTCTTTCAGTAGGGTAACCAGACTTCTGACATGGCTATCCAGGGATCCCGCACACAAGCAAGAACAAGGCAAGGAGGGAGAGTAGAAGCCACCACTCCTCAGAGAAGGTAGAGCTGGAACTGGCACAATCTGGCACAATTCACTTCTGCTGCCTTTTATGGGTTTGTGTGAGCCAGATCTCAGCCTAGAGGAATTGTGGAAGGTAGTACTAAGAGTGAGACTCTCAGGGGGTCTTGATTCACAGGTTACTTGTCACAACCAGCGAACACAGATAGCTATGACACTGGGTCCCATCCTACTTTATTATTGGATTAAGTTTTATTTTTGGACTTATTAACCTGAACATGAGTAAAGATTCAAGTCTGGAACTATAACTTAGATAATTACCATGCCATAGGGTACGATCTTTGGTGTACAGTTTGAGTGGACCCCTTGTTAAGTGATACAAGGTAAAGGCTGCATCTCAAATACCCACATTTGAATTGCTTTATTTATTATAAGCAATATCTTCTTTTCTTGTCAAGGATCGTATTTTGCAAGAGGTCATTACTTGGCGCACAAATATGTCAGTTTTAATACCTGAAGAATATTTGGACTGGCAGGAACTTGAGATGCAGCTGTCAGAAGCAAGCCTTTACTGCACTCAGCTCTTCCTGCTGCTGGGAGCTGATCCCTCTCCTGAGAATAATGTCTTTTCTAGTGACTGTAAGCACCAGCTTGTCTCCACAGTGTAAGTACATGTTCGTGGGAAACTTATAAACAATTGGGACATCAAAATGATTTCAACTGCACCTTCTTCACAAATGATAGATCAATATGATAGATCATATTTTGAATAGAAAGAGGTTCAATTTATTTTAAAAATATTAAACTACTGGTACTGTTGGAAAGCATCTAAAAACTGTAAAATATGAAACGGTTCCCTTAATGTTTAACCACTGACTTAATCTTTCACTAGAAATTGAGGATCCCTGGTAAGTCCAAGGTATGCATGTGATTGAAATTCTTGTTTGTGTCATTACTCAGAAATCGTGCAGTAACTACCAATAGGAAGCTTCTCTTGGGAGCTGTAACTGTACATAAAATTTGCCTTGTTTTTATTTTATGACTCTGTGAATTATATGTGTGATCAATTTCCATTTTCCTTGACTGCTAGGAAGTTCTTCATCAAATATGTCAAATAGGGAATATTTATTTTCTTAATCTTTAAGTTCACTTCCTGTTATGGTCTTTAATTTTCCTCTTTTTTTACTTGTTGACTTATTCTGTCTTATATTTTATGTATTCTCATAAATTGCTTTCCACATTTTTCAAGTCAAGGTAGAGGAGTGTGTAAACAAACTAAAAAAATCAGTAGAACTCTTTCTACCACTTATGTAAGATTCTATTTCCTTACATAAGCGGACTGCCATGCATTTGCATATATTTGTTTTTAGAAAAATTTATAATGATCTAACTGTCATCTGCAAGATCATTTTTAAATCTTAGTTTTCTCTGGATTCTTTTTGACTGCAGGATATTTCATACACTTGAAAAAGCTCAGTTTTCCCTGGAACAAGCATATTATTGGAAAGACTTCATAAAGTTTATCAGGAAGACTTGCGAAGTGGCCCGTTACGTAAATATGCAAGACGGTTTCCAGAATAGACTATTGGGTAAGTCAGTAGCCTGAATTACAGGAATGGGGGATGTTTTCCCCCTTTAGTGAGGTAACATAATTTCCTGAGAGTCTATCCTGTTTAACAAAGGGGAGCTTAAAATGGGTCTCTCTCCAAGCACAATTTGGCATTGTTATTATAATTTTTTCTCATCAATTATGACAAGATCTACCAGAAGTCCTGGTTTGACTGAGCCACGTTGTTCCTGCAAAATTTATAATAGTGACTCCTTTTACTCTCAAGACTGTCCTAGTTTGGGTGATAAATACTTCTATATGCAGACTAGTCATGATCCTACTTACAAGAGTCCAGATTTTCTGCTGTGGCCCTTCTCACTTTACTTAGCATTAAGATTGATGCTCCCACTGGGGACAACACCTCATGATCCTGTAGAATGAAACACAGATTGCTTTTCTGTATACACACACTGAACACTTACAAAACTTCTGTGACCGTATGTGTGGATTTGTTCCCCAACAAGCAATTCTCCATTTCTCCACTGACACTAACTGGGTGTCCTACAATTCAATTCAATTCTCGCACTATCTACCTGGAATTAGCATCAGATCCTACAGGTTAAGGGCTCAGTCCCACAAGATTGCCCCTACTTCAGAGGCCAACCCCAAGTTCAGGCTTCCCTTCTCACTTCTGATCAATTGAGTATAAATCAGGATTCCCATGAGCCTTTCGCTGTGTTCAATAATTTGCTGATACAAGTCACAGAATGCAGAAAAACAGTTTACTTCCTAGGTTACTGGTTTATTAAGCAGATATAATTTAGGAACAGTAGATGGAAGAAATGCATAGGGCGAGGTATGTGGGGGCATGGAGCTTCTATGCCCACTCCAGGCCTACCACCCTCCCAGCACCTCCATGTCCTCATCAACCTACGAGCATTCTGAACACTGCCCTTTTGGGTTTTTGTGGAAGCTTCCTTATGTAGGCATGATATCTTAAATCATTGGCCGTTAGTGATTGACTCAACCACCATCCCTCTTTCCCCTACCTAGAGGTTAGAGGGAAGGTAAGGGAATGAGAGGAGGGAGGCAGAAGTTACAGCGAGCCAAGATCGTACCACTGCACTCCAGCCTGGGCAACAGCGTAAGATTCTGTCTCAAGAAAAAAAAAAAAAAAAAATTCAAGTGTAACTTCCCTTTAATGAGAAAACATACTCTGAATGTTTTAATATTTTGAATTTGTTGAGATATGCTTTATGGCCTATGTGTTCATTGATAAATGTATGTGCTCCTCGAAAGAATGTGAATTCTGTCATTGCTGGATAGAGTAGTGTATATTGTTAATTAGGTCAACTATATTAATTGTGTTGCTCAAATCATTCATATCTTATTTGTGTCTTATTTGCTTCTTTTATCAGTTACTAATACAAAATACAAGTAGATTTGTCTGTTTTCTTTTTGTTTTATCAGAATTTGCTGTATATAATTTGAAGTTACATTATTATGTGCAAAAAATCTACAATAAATATATATTCTTATTGGATGGACTCTTCTCATTAGGAAATGACACTCTTGCTCTAGAATTGTTTTCGCCTTAAAAATTGGCATAATCTAATAAAATGTTAGTATTAGTCCTAGTTGGTGCCCCAATGTTTAGCTGAAACACCACTTTAATTAAATTTATTATTAAGTTTTTTTTCTCTTTTGATGCTATTGAAAATAGAATTGCTTTCTTTTACAATTGTTAATTGTTGGTGTATAGAAATGCAATTGATTTTTGGATAACGATTTTGTATCTTGCCACTTTGCTGACTTAGTTTATTAGTTCTAACAGTTTTTTGTGTGTTGAATATTTAGGGTTTTCTATATATAGGTTTATGTTGTCTGTGAAAATAAATAATTTTATTTGGATGCCCTTCCTTCCTTCCTTCCTTCCTTCCTTCCTTCCTTCCTTCCTTCCTTCCTTCCTTCCTTCTTCCCTCCCTCCCTTCCTTCCCTTCCTTCATTTCTTTTCCCCCTTTACTTCCCTTCCTTCCTTCCTCCCTCCTTCCTTCCCTTCCCTTCCCTTCCCTTCCCTTCCCTGCCCTTCCCTTCCCGTCCCATCACTTCCCTTCCCTTCCCTTTTTTCCCTTTCTTTCTCCTAATTGCTGTGGCTAGACCTTTCAGTACTATGCTGAATACAAGTGGCAAAAGTGGCATCCTTGCCTTGTTTCAGCTCGAAGTGGAAACACTTTGTCTTTTACCATTGAGTATGGTGTTTGCTGTGGGCTTTTCATTATGGTTTTATTATGTTGAGGTAGTATTCTATTCCTAGTTTGTTAAGTGTTATGAAAGGGTGTTAAATTTTGTCAAACTTTATCTGCGTCAATTGAGATGATTATGTGTTTTCTTTCCTTCATTCTGTTAGTGTGGTATATTGCATTGATTTATTTTTGTGTGTTGAACCATCTTTGCATTATAAGAATAAATGCTACTTGTTCATAATGTATAATCCTTTTAATTAATTCTTTTTTTTTTTTTTTTGCTATTTAGTTCTGTTTTTGTTTTATTTTGTGTTTGTGTTTATTTTTTATTTTCATAGGTTTTGGGGAAACAAATGGTATTTGGTTACATGAAAAAGTTCTTTAGTGGTGATTTCTGAGATTTGGGTGCACCATCATCTGAGCAGTATACACTGTACCCAATTTGTAGTCTTTTATCCCTCACCTGCAACCCTTTCGCCCTGAGTCCCCAAAGTCCATTGTATCATTCTTATGCCTTTGCATCCTCATAGCTTTGGTCCCACTTATGAATGAAAACATACAAAGTTTAGGGTTTTCCATTTTTGAGTCACTGCACTTAGAATAATGGTCTCCAATTCCATCCAGGTCACTGTGAATGCCATTATTTTGTTCCTTTTTATGGCTGAATAGTATTCCATGGTATATATGTATACCACAATTTCTTTATCCACTTGTTGGTTGATGGGCAGTTGGGTTGGCTCCATATTTTTGCAATTGCGAATTATGCTGCTATAAACATTTGCTATTGAATTCCATTTGCTAGCATTTTGTTGAGGTTTTTGCATCAGTGTTTATCAGGGATATTGGTCTATACTTTTCCTTTCTTGTGCTATCTTTGTTTGGTTTTGGTCTCAGGGTAAAGCTGACCTCATAACATTTGAAAGTGTTTTCTTTTCTTCATTAATTTGGAAGAGTTTGAGGAGGGTTCATGTTAATTTTTCTTTAAATATTTGGTAGAATTTACCAGTGAAGCTGTTGGGGTTCTGGGATTTTGATGGTTGGGAGATTTTTTTATTGCTAACTCAAGCTCCTTCCTAGTTATTAGTCTGTTCTGATATTCTGTTTTTGTTTTTTCGTAAATCGATCTTGGTAGATCGGTCGTTCTAGGATTTTACTCACTTCCTCTAGGTTATCTAACTTTTAATACGCAGTTGTTCATAGTATTCTCCAGTAATCCTTTTTATTTATATAAAACCAGTTATAATGCCCATTTTTGTGTCTGATTGTAGTTATTGGAGTCTTCTCATAGTTTTCTTTGTCAATCTGGATAATAATTTGTCAATATTGTTGATCTTTTAAAATAATCAACTTTTGATTTTGTTGATTCTCTCATTTATATTTTATTTATCTCTGTTCTAATAATTAGTAGTTCCTTCCTTCTGCTGGCTTTGGGTTCTACATCCTTAAGGCATAAAGTTCAGTTAATAATTTGTGATCATTTCTTTAAATGTAAACATTCACGGCTTTATATGTTCCTCTTAGTGCTGTTTCACTTATGTCTCACTAACTTTTGGTGTGTTGTATTTTATTTTCAATTATCTCACAGTATTTTTTAATTTCCCTTGTGATTTCTTCTTTAGCCTATTTGTTTGAGTGTATTATTGAATTTCCCCACATTTTTCAGTTTCTACTATTAATTTCTACTTTCATTACATTGTAATAAGAAAACACACTTTGTATTATTTAAATCTTTTAAGATATATTAAGACTTGTTTTGTAGCTTAACATGTAGTTTATCTTGGGGAATGTTCTATGTAGACTTGAGAAAAATATGTATTATGCTGCTGTTGAGTGGAACATTTTGTACATGTTTGTTAGGTCTAATTTTTATGTAGTGTTGTTCAATTTCTCTATTTCCTTTTTCTTTTTCTTCTTACTGATGTTTTGTTTGGTTGTTCTATCTATTGCTAATAGTGGGATACTGAAGTCTCCTACTGTTATAGTAGAACTGTTATCTTTCTCTTCAATTCTGTCAATGTTTGCTTCATTTACTTAGGAGCTCTGATGTTTGGTGCATAGATATTAATAATTATTTTATCTGTTTTGGTGAATTGATTCTTTTATCATCATATAATGTCCTTCTTTGTGTTTTGTAACAGTTTTTGACTTAAAGTCTGTTTGTCTCATATTGGTATGGATGCCTTATTCTCTTTTGGTTACTATTTTCATGAAATATCTTTTCTCACTCTTTCTCTGTTGACTTACGTGTGTCCTTAGATCCAAAGTGCTTCTCTTGAAGACAGCATGAAGTTGGATCCTATATTTTCGTTCATTGTACTAATTTGTGTCTTTTGATAGGGGAACTTAATCCATTTACATTTAAAGGAATTATTGATAGGGAAAGACTTACTTTTGCCATTTTGACATTTGTTTTTCGGCTGCCTTACAGCTTTCTTATCCCACATTTCCTGCATTACTTCCTTTTTAGTGTGTGTTTAATTGACTTATGATTTGATTCCCTTTTCATTGCCCTTTGTCTGTATTTAGATATATATTTTTATGCTTTAAAAAAGTTATGAAGATATAAACCAAAGTTACAATAATAGGTTTATATATTTGTTCATTCATTGATCTTTACTAGAAAACTTTATATATTTGAATGACTTTACATTACTGCCTAACTTTTTTTTTGTTTTGACTTGGAAGACTTCCTTTAGCATTTCTTGTAGGAAAAGTTTAGTGTTTAGGAACTCTGTCCGTTTTCATTCATATGAAAAAGTGTTAATTTTACTTCCACTTTTGAAGAATAATTTGTTAAATATGGTATTCTCAGTTGATAGGTTTTGTTGTTGTTGTTGTTCTTTCAGCGCTTTAAATACGTCATTCAACTGCCTTCTGGCATGTAAGATAAGTCAGTTGGTAATCTTATAAAAGCTCCATTGTATGTTGTAAGTCATTTTTCTTTTGCTGCTTTTAAGATTCCCACTTTGTCCTTGACTTTCGATGGTTTCATTATAATGTGCCTTGTATGGGTCTCTTTGGATTTATGCTACTTGAAGTTTTTCAACTTCTTGCATTTGTATATCTATTTGTTTTTCAAATGTGGAGTGTTTTCTGCCATTAATTCTTTAAATGCACTCTTTGCCCCTTTCTCTTTTTCTCATCTTCTGCCTGTGTATATTGTTTGGCTTGATGGTGTCTCATAAGTTCCTTGGGCTGTGTTCATTTTCTTTTTCTTTGCTCCTCTGATTTGGTTGTTTCATATGACCCACCTTTAAATTTGCTGATTCTTTCTTTTGCTTGAATTTCTAAATTCAGTTATTCAATTTTTTAGTTCCATATTTTCTTTTGGGCTCTTTGTAAATACAGCCATGCATCACTTAATAATGTGGGTGCATTCTGAGAAATGCATTGTTAGGCAATTTTGCCATTGTTCAAACATCATAAAGTATGTTTACACAAACCTCGATGGTATAACCTACTCCATACCTGGACTATATGGTTAGCCTATTGTTCCTAGGCCACAAACATATACAGGTTATTCTACTGAATACTGTAGGCAATTGTAACATGATAGTAAGTATTTGTATATTTAAACATATATAACATAAAAAGGTAAGGTAAAAATATAGTATTGTAATCTTATGGGAGCAAACTTCATTATGTGGTATATGACTGTAATCTCTATCTCTTTGTTAATATTCCACTTTGTTTATAAATCATTTTCTAGATTTAGTTTAGTTGCTTTTCTCTGTGTTTTCTTTGACTTCATTGGCCATATTTAAGGTAGTTGTTTCAATTTATTTATCAAGTCAGAGGCCTGCATTTCTTTAGCGGGCAGTCTCTAGAGATTTATCTTGTCCCTCTGAATCATTCTTGTCACTCTGTTTTATTTTGGTATGTCTTGTTATCTTCTGTTGAGATTTGGACACTTGAAAAAAACTTCCACTTTCCCCAGCTTTTGTAGAATGGCTTTGTACAGGGGAAGACCTTCATTGCCCAAACTGTTTTAAAGGCTCAGGGTCCTTTTAAATCTTTTCTAAGGATGTGTATGCCCTAAGCCTAAATGTGTGTTTTTATTCCACTTCCCTGCATACATAGTATCTGCTTTAAAATGTATTAATTTATTCAGTCTCTTGGTTCATCTCAAAAGCCTTGGATGTTTATTATATTCCTATGTCCATAATTGATCACTCCTAGCCACCTACAGGTCTGCAGACTCCCTGCAGCTCTAACATGCCACGGTGACTGACTGCTGCTTTCAGTGGCCTCCAACCTGACATCCAAACTATGCCACTTTTCTCATCTGTGCTCTACATCAGGCAAGACAGAAACCAGTCACTTTGGCAGCCCCTAGGCAAGCCAAATATTGCCAGCAAGTTCTATTTTTTCCCTTGTATACTGAGGGAGGAACTTGGAATTGATACACATCTTCCTGACAGTGGCATATTGTGCCACGAAGCGGATGAAGAGTGAGTGAGAAAAATGTCACAAAATTTAACAATGAGTGTGACATTTTCTTGGATTATTAGGGATTTACTTGGTTTTCGCATCTTCTTAACTAATTTCTAGGCAATGGTGCAATCTCATCTCACTACAACCTCTGCTTCCAGGCTCAAGTGATTCTCCTGACTTTGCCTCCTGAGTAGCTGGGACTGCAGGTGCATGCCACGGCACCTGGCTAATTTGTATTTCTTGTAGAAATGGGGTTTTGCCATGTTGCCCAGGCTGGTCTGAAACTCCTCAGCTCAAGTGATCCACCTGCCTCAGGCTCCCAAATTGCTGGGATTACAGGCATGAGCTACAGCACCTGGAATATTTCTTCATATTTATCCATCTTGAGGACTTAAGATCTATGGACTTATATATTTATATAATCTTTGAACAATTCCATATTACTATTTCTTTAAATATTTCTTTTACCTCAATTTCTTTTTTTTTTTTTTTTTTTCTTATCAGGACTCTACTTACATGTGTGTGTGTGTGTCTCTGTGTGTGTTTGTGTGTGTTTCCCAAATGTTTCTTCTTTATTCTGCATTGTTCCTCTTTTTTCTTCAGTCTCTGTGCCTCAGTCTGGGTGGTTTTCTCTGATTTATTTTCTAGTTGAGAAATTCTCTCTGCAGAATGTGTTTAATTAAGCTTACTCCTTTAATTCTTAATTTCAGTTAGTATATGTTCTAGAAGTTTCATTTTATTTTATAGGTTTTACTAAATATTTTGTGCCTGAGAACTTCAATAACTTTATTTTCTGGGTGTTGGTTTCTATTGTATGTTTTCCCCCAATTCTTATTGTTTTTTTATACAACTTTTTTTCTTTTAAGAGGTAGAGTCTCACTCTACTGCCCAGGGTGGAATGCAGTGGTACAACCATAGCTCACTGTAGCCTTGAATTATGAGGCTCAAGTGATCCTTTTGTCTCAGTCTCCCAAGTAGCTATGACAACAGGCATATACCACCATTTGCAGCTAATTTTTTAATTTTAATTTTTGTTGAGATAGGGTCTTGCTATATTGCCCAGGCTAATCTTGAACTCCTGGCCTTAAGAGATTCTCCTGCCTTGCACACCCAAAGCACTCTACATACGTCTTTTTATTAAATGCATTTCAGACAATACATGTAGAGATAGTGTCACACGCTGCATGTTTTTTCTTTTTTTCTTTTTTTTGCTTGCAGAGGTGCTTTAGTTTTGTTTCTGATAGGCAGTGAGAGTGGAGGCATATTGCTTTAATTCAGTCAGGGATTAAACTATTTTTGAGCATGCTATGAAACTTTGTGAGAGCTCTATTGTTTCTTGTCTTCTTTTACTACTGGAGTGTAGCCTTCTGGGGGTACCAACCTAAAGTTGTGTTTATCAAAGGCAGTTTTTCCTTAGCTGTCTGTGAATTTCAGTTTCTTTCCTAGTCTTGTGAGACTTTTGAAAGTTATTATTTTCTCAGCCTCTCTTCCCTCATTTTTGTTTTGGAAACAATTGCCCACAGTGGAAAACTAGCTTCAAATGTTGGACTTCATCTCTCCTGTCTTCCCTCTTCTGTAATGTTAGCACACAAATTCCCAGTGCCTCAGTAGCTCTCTGATGCCTTAAAAACCATTAAAAATATTGTTCTCACTTTTCTGGATGTTTTTAGTGGAAGAGTTGGACTACAACAATCTAGTCTGCTATATACAGAAATGTTTTTTTCAATTTAGAATTCAAAGCTGTCATGTCACTAACCTCTGAGTGAGAAAGACTGTGCCTGTGACTCAGTAGTTCAGGCTTGAGAAGCTTTCTCAGCATGAATAGTGTTGTGGTAAAGAGCTTGAATGCTGGAGTCAGACTAATTAGTTTCTAATCTTGGCTTTGCAACAGAGTAGCCATGTGATTTGGTGACAAATCGCTTCAGTTTCCTCATCTATAAATAAGTCTCATAATATTAAAGGAATTAATACTTAAGACAGTATGTGATGATCCCATCACCCAGGTAGTGAGCATAGTACTCAATAGCTAGTTTTTCAACCCTTACCCACTCCTCTTTCCCTAATCTTTAGCTCTCAATTTTTATTGTTGCCACTTTTATATTCATATGTACACCATGTTTAGCTCCCACTTATAAACGAGAACATGTGGTATTTGGTTTTCTGTTCCTGAATTCATTTGCTGAGAATAATGGCCCCCAGCTACACCCATGTTCTGCAAAGGACATGATTTCATTCTTTTTTATGGCTGTGTAGTGTTTCTTGGGGGTATATGTACTACCTTTTCTTTATCCAATCAACTCTTGATGGATACCTAGGTGGATTCCATGACTTTGCTATTGCGAATAGTACTGTGATGAGCATACGCGTGTGTGTGTCTTTATGGTAGAAAGGTACACATTCATTTGGGTATATATACAATAATGGGACTGCTGGGTCATATGGTAATTCTGTTTTCAGTTCTTTAAGAAATGGCCACCCTGTTTTCCACAATGTTGAACTAATTTACATTCCATCCAACAGTGTATAAGTGTTACGGTTTCTCCACAACCTTACCAGCATCTGTTACTTTTTGACTTTTTAATGATAGCCATTCTGACTGCAGTGAGATGGTGTCTCACTGTGGTTTTGATGTGCATTTCTCTAATGCAGTTGAGTATTTTTTCATATGCTTGTTGGCCATGTGCATGTCTTCTTCTAAAAAGTGTCTGTTCATGTCTTTTCCCCGCATTTTAATGGGGTTGCTTATTTTCTGTTTGCTGATTTGTTTAAATTCTTTATAGATTCTGGATATTAGACCTTTGTCGGATGCATAGTTTACAAATATTTTCTCCCGTTCTGTAGGATGTCTGTTTACTCTCTTGATAGTTTCTTTTGCTGTGCAGAAGCTCTTTAGTTTAACTGAGTCCTATTTGTCAATTTTTTTGTTGTTGTTGCAATAACTCTGATATCTTCATCTTACTGTTCCCATGTGTGGAATGATATTGCCTAGGTTATCTTCCAGGATATTGATAGTTTTAGGTTTAACGTTTAAATCTTTAATCCATCTTGCGCTGATTTTTTATATGAAGTGAGAAAGGGATCCAGCTTCAATCTTCTGCACATGGCTAGCCAGTTATTCCAGCACCATTTATTGATTAACGAATCCTTTCCTTATTGTTAGTTTTTGTCAACTTTGTCACAGATCGATGGTTTTAGGTGTATGGTCTTATTTCTGGGCTCTGGGCTCGCTATTCTGTTCCACTGGTATATGTATTTTACTTTTTATTTTTATTGCTTTACCAGTACCATGTCGTTTTGGTTTCTGCAGCCATGTAGTATCGTTTGGAGGTGGGTAATGTAATCCCTACAGCGTTGCTCTTTTGCTTGGGATTGCATTGGATATTTGGGCACTTTTTTGATTCCATATGAATTTCAAAATACTTTTTTTTCAAATTATGTAAAGAATGCCATTGGTAGTTTGATAAAAATAACACTGAATCTGTGAATTGCTTTGGGCAATATGACAATCTTAATAATATTGATTCTTATTATCCATGAACATGGGATGTCATTCCATTTGTTTGTATCACCTGTGATTTGTTTGAGCTGTGTTTTTAAATTCTCATTGAGGAGATCTTTCACCTTCCTGGTTAGCTGTATTCCTAGGTATTTTATTCTTTTTGTGGCTATTGTGAATGTGATTGTGTTCTTGATTTGGCTTTCATCTTGGATGTTGTTGGTTTGTACATTGATTTTGTATTCTGAAATTTTGCTGAAGTTGCTTATCAGATCTAGGGGCTTTGGGGCAGACTATGGGGTTTTCTAGGTATAGGACTGTATCATCTTGCAAACAAGGATAAAACTATCCCTGTTTGGAGACTTCCTCTTTTCCTGTTTGGCTGCCTTTCATTTCTTTCTCTTGCCTAATTGCTCTGGCTAGGACTTTCAGTATGATGGTGAATAGGAGTGGTGAGAGTAGGCATCTTTGTCCTGTTACAGTTCTAGGGGGAAATTCTTCTAGCTCTTTCCCACTTGGTATGATTTTGGCTATGTGTTTTTCATTGATGGCTGTTATTACTTTGAGGTATGTTCCTTCAATGCCTAGTTTGTTAAGCGTTTTTAAAATGAAGGTATGTTGAATTTTATCAATAGCCTTTTCTGCATCTATTGAGATGATCATGTGGTTTTTCTTTTTAGTTCTGTTTATGTGATAAATCACATTTACTGATTTGTATATGTTGGACCAAATTTTCAACCCTGGGATAAAGCCTACTTGATTGTAGTGGATTAGCTTTCTGATGTGCTGCTGATTTGGTTTGATAGTATACTGTTGAGGATTTTTGCATCTATGTTCATCAAGCATATTGACCTGAAGTTTTTGTTGTTGTTGTTGTTGTGTCTCCACTAGGGTTTGGTATCAGGATGATGCTACCCTCATAAAATGAGTTAGGGAAGGGTCTCTCCCCTGCAATTTTTGGAATAGTTTCAGTAGGGATGGTATGAGCTCTTCTTTATACATTTGGTAGAATTCACCTGTGAGTTTATTCGCTTATTTATTTTTGAGACAGGATCTCACTCTGTGGCCTAGGCTGGAGTGAAGTGATGCAATCAAGGTTCACTGAACCCTCGACCTCCCAGGGTCAAGCAACCCTCCTGCCTCAACCTCCCTAGTATCTGGAACTACATGCATGTGCCACCATGCCCAGCTTATTTTTAAATTTTTTGTAGAGGCAGGGTCCTGGTATGCTGCTCAAGCCAGTCTTGAACTCCTGGACTCAAGCAATCCTTCTGCCTTGGCCTCCCAAAGTGCAGGGATTATAGGTGTGAACTACCATGCCTGACTTTTTTGGTAGTCTTTTAAATTACTGATTCAATTTCAGAACTCATATTGGTCTGTTCAGGGATCCAGTTTCTTCCTGGTTTGATCTTGGCAAGTTGTATGTTTTCAGGAATTCATTCATTTATTTTAGTTTATGTAGTTTGTTTGCATAAAGATGTTTGTAATAGTCTTTGAGGCTTTTAAAAAAATTCTTTGGGTCAGTGGTAATGTCCCCTGTTTCATTTCTGATTGTTTATTGAGATCTTCTCTCTTTTTTTCTTTATTAGCCTAGCTAACAGTCTGTCACTCTTATTTATTCTTTCAAGAAACCAAGCTCTGCACCCGTTGATCTTTTGTATGTTTTGTGTGTGTGTGTGTGTGTGTGTGTGTGTGTGTGTGTGTGTCTTACTTTTCTTAAATTTAGCTCTGATTCTGGTTATTTCTTGTTTTCTGCTAGCTTTGGGGTTGGTTTGCTCTTTTCTTTTCTTTTTTTTCTTGTTCCTGTAGATGTGATGTTAGGTTATGAGTTTTGTATCTTTCTAAATTTTCAATGTGGGTGTTTAGTGCTATAAACTTCCCTCTTCACACTGCTTTAGCTATGTCCCAGAGATTCTTTTCTGTATCTTTGTTCTCATTAGTTTTCTAAGAATTTCATGATTTCTGCCTTACTTTTATTGTTACCTGCAAGTCATGCAGAAGCAGATTGTGTAGTTTCCATGCAATTTTGTAGTTTTGAGCAATTTTCTTGGTATTAGTTTCTATTTTTACTGTGCTGTGGTCTGATGGTGTGTTTGGTGTGATTTTTTTTAATTTGCTGAGGATTGTTTTATGGCCAATAATGTGGTTGATTTTAAAGTATGCACCATGTGCACGTGAGAAGAATGTGTTTTCTGTTGTTTTGTGGTAGAGAGTTCTGTAGAAGTCTGTTAGGCCCATTTTGTCAAGAGTCAAGTTCAAGTCTCAAATATCTTTGTTAGTTTTCTGTCTTGATCTAATATGGTCAATGTGGTGTTGAATTCTCCTTTTATTATTGCGTGGTTATGTAAATTTCATTGTAGGTCTCTATGAACTCATTTTATGAATCTGGATGTTCCTGTGTTGGATGCATATATATGTAGGAAAGCTAGATCTTCTTGTTGGATTAAACCCCTTACTATTATGTAATGTCCTTCTTGGTCTTTTAAAATTATTGTTGGTTTAAAGTTTGTTTTGTCTAAAGTTAGAATAGCAAGCCCTGCTTTTTTCTGTTTTCCATTTGCTTGGTAGATTTTTCTCCATTCCTTTCCTTTGAGCTTATGGGTGTCATTGCATGTGAGATGGGTCTCTTGAAGACACAAACAGTTGAGTCTTACTTCTTTATCCAACTTCCACTCTGCGTCTTTTAATTGCAGCATGCATAGTTTTAGCCTGTTTACATTCAAAGTTAATATTAATATGTGCAGATATGATTCTGACATCATGTTGTTGGTTGGTTACTATGTAGACTTGATTGTGTGGTTGCTTTTTATAGTGTTAATGATCTATATACTTAAGTTTGTTTTTGTGGTGCCCAGTAACTGTCTTTCAGTTCCATATTTAGCACTCCCTTAAGTATTTCTTGTGAGGCAGGTCTTGTGGTATTGAATTCCCTTAGCATTTGCTTGTCTCAAAAGGGACTTTTTTCTCCTTTGTGTGTGAGAGCCCTGTTATTCTTTCCTCAACTTGGTCTATTCTGCTGTGAATACTTGCAGTTGTATTATGAAATTCTTATAGTGTGTTTGTCAGCTCTATGAGATCAATTCTATTCTTTCTTGTAATGGCTATTTCATTTTTAAGCTCCTGTATCATTTTCTTACATTCCTTAGATTTCTTGGATTCAGTTTCAACTTTCTCCTCTATCTCAATGATCTTTGTTCCTATCCATATTTCTGAAGTCTGTCATTTCAGCCATGTCAGCCTGGGTAAGAACACTTGCTGGGGAACTAGTGCAGTCATGTAGAGGAAAGAAGATAATCTGACTTTTTGAGTTGCCAGAGTTTTTGCTATGGTTCTTTCTCATCTGTGTCGGTTGATGTTTCTTTAACTGTGGTGTAATTTGAATACAATCAGTTGGCTTCTTTTCTGGATATTTTTAGAGGAAAGAGGCTTTGTGCAGGGTCTTTATTTGTAGTTGATGACAGTTCTGTTTTAAATTATTTGAGAAATCTCCAAACTGTTTTAAACTGTGGCTAAACTAATTTACATTCCTCCAGCACTGTATAAGCATTGCCTTTTCACTGCAGCCTTGCCAGCATCTGTTGTTTCTTTACTTTTTAATAATAGCCATTCTGACTGCTATGAGATGATATCTCACTGAGGTTTTGACTTGCATTTCTCTGATGATTAGCAATGTTGAGGATTTTTAAATATATTTTTTTGGCCACTTGCATGTCCCCTTTTTGGAAGTGTCTGTTCATGTCTTTTGCTCACTTTCAAATGGGGTTGTTTTCTCCTCACTGAATTAAGTTCCTTATTGATTCTGGATATTAGGCCTTTGTTGGATGCATAGTTTTAAAATATTTTCCCCCATTCTGTAGGTTGCCTGTTTACTTGGTTAATAGTTTATTTTGCTGTTGCATAAGTATTTAATATAGGATCAACATTAAAGTATACATTCCTTGGTGTGTCACAGGCCATACAATTTGTGCCAGGTGCTGTAAAGATAAATCTTGTTTTATGTTTCTATAGGGAGAAGCACCACAACTAATGGGTGAGAGTTACAAGGGTCCAAATTAGCCTTCAAAGGTTAAATACATATTTATATTTTTAAATTTGTTTTTAATTTGTATCAAATTAGTACATAGACACTGATGTCAAATATAAGACAAAATGAAAAACAGGAGTCCTCTGTCCCTCCCTCTCCAATCTTAATTTTTAAGAGGCAGACTCATTAAGTTCAGTACTTTTACCTTTTTATTTCTAACTAATACGCCTCTTCAGTTAATCCTTGACATTTTATATGCGCTATTATTTTTGACTTTCCACTGTGTAAAGTGAGGACTGTTTCTCTTACATGCTCCTCATTTCCTTACATATTTCCCCTTTACCATCTTACCAATGTAGTTTTATCACATTTTTGTTAATTCAATGCTGCAGGCTTAGAGTGCTACGTCAATGTTAATAGTGTTCATTTCTTAATTTTGTGGGAAACCAGGATCATATATTCTTTCTTGCACACTGTTCTATTTTTCTTGAGTTAATAATTGGCTCATTATTTTCATTTGACAGTTTTCTATGCATTAATCACCAATTTAACCTACACTTGCCAAATCTGTACAATATTAACATGGTAAAAAATGTTAGATGACCTATAACTGTATAAACATCTTCTTCTGTTTTTCCTGTTGGCTTAATGCTCTATGGTCTTCATGCTCCAATTATAGTTTCGTGGTCCCCTAGAGCCGGGGGTTACTGTCTGGTAATTCTTTTACCTATATCCCTGAAAAGTCCCTACCCTGCTTTTCTGTGTTGGAGCTTGTTTTCCGGATTCTATGTTTTATCTTTCTTGGTTTATACTCTTGTTTTAGAAAAGCATATCTTCCAGAAACTTTTTCAGAGAACACCTTGTAGGTAAGTGATTTTAGAGTTTGTATGTCTTAAAATGTCTTTTTTTCTCTCAATTTTGATTGGTAATTTAGTTGGGCATAAAACCATACATTTGAAATTAGTTTGCCTCATGTACCATGTTATATTGAAGCCAATATGCCAGTATATTGACTCTCTCAGTCTGAAATTTTTAGGCTGAGCTGATAGCTTTTAGCTGTGAGCAACCCTGTCTATTTACTCCAGTATGCTTGACAAATATTTTTATTTATCGTATGTCATGTCTTCAAAAAGTTTGGGAAGAACTTTATTTTAGTTTATAGTGTTCTTGTTGATAAGATCTGTAGATAAAATTTCTAATTTTTTTTTAATGTAGCTTCCCCACCCCCTGTTCCTTCTCACTGGTAAACTTTAGGATTCTTTTTTAGCCCAAATATTCTGAAATTGTATGAAGACTTAAGTTAGTATGATACTTAAAAATAAACATTTTGGAAAATGTTTTTGCATTATTTCTTTGGTAATTTCAAACCCTGCCTTGTTTTTTTCTTTTCAGAACTCCTGTTAGCTGTCAGTTGAATCCCCTGTATGAATTCCTAACTTCTGGGTTTTTCTTTTTTTCATTTGTGTGATCTGTCTTTTATGTGCAATCTTTCCCCAGTTTGTAATGATTCTAGGCTGTTCATTCATATTTAAGAATGAGGCACTAGAATGGTGATGGAAAGTGCCATGTAAAATGGGATGGCTTGTAAAGTGGAAGACATCATTCTAGGATAATCAGGCAGTAAGTCAACCTCCCATGAGATGATTCTCAGTTATTGGCGTAGTTGCACATCTTTTTTACACATCTTTTCTTTCAGGTAGTTCAATTTCTCCAAAGCTTACACAATAGAATTCTTCAAATACCTGCTAACAACACACAGATGGAAAGGAATAGAACTGACTGCTAGCATTATGGGAAACAAACAAAAAGTGAGGTGACAAAAATATCACTGTTCAAAAATAACAGGTTAAATTAATCCCCACTATTTCCAGTAATGTTGTGACATCCATATCATCAATTGTGTCTATTACTGGAAGCTCTGTATCAGTCTGGTTTTATTTCTTCAGACTAGTCAATCCCTAGCGTTCTACTGACATAGGAGAGGAGTAGATGCCTGGCTGGGATGGACAGAGTGTGTTAGAATTTATTCTTCTCATAATTTTATCTAAACCCATCTGCATATTTTTAGTTCCACCTCTCATGCTTATAGTCAGATGCTTATACCTCTAAGTCATGAGACTTTGGGGGATTCTGTGAAGGAAATTAACTTTACTTTCTTTTGATTTCTTCTTCTTGAAGTTTAAGCTTAAACTTCTCCTTATCTGCTATGCTATATACTCCTTGTCCATTTGCTTTCTTCCTTCTAACTCTTTCTCATCTGCTGTTGTTTCCTTTTCTATTCATTTTATCTACATGGTTATATATTTTTATATTATCTACTCTGATTTCAGTGGTGTTTTGGCTCTTCTTTTCATTGGATATTCCACAGCTTGATAGGGGAGTCCTAAGAAAATCAAAGTTGGTAGAAATATAGACACATTTAGAGGTGTATGTCAGCATAGAGGTCTGGTGTACAGAGCAGATAACAATTTGAGTTGTTTGAACCAGAACTTGTGGAATGAGTGGAATCTGACAGGTAGCAACTGAAAGAAGAGTGTTCAAATACTTGCTTGATATAGTCTCCTCAGAGACATCAGGCACACAAATCTTTCCATGTTGAACTTTGAAATATTATAGCTTTGAGTAAATGAATATATCACCAGAATTTTTCATCATGATATAGAGATGTGGGTAAGGTGAGATGAGCACTAACCGAAGTAAATCAAGAGACTATGTGATCTCTTTTGCTTGTGTTGCATGTATCATGCACACCTGATTGATTTGCTTACATCCTTGCTACTCAAAGTGTGATCCCTGGACCACAGTATCAACATCATCTGGGTCTTGTTAGATATGTAGAATTGTGGCCCCATCTCAGACCTACTGATCAGAGTATGCATTTTAAGAAGATGCCTAGATGACTTGTAAGCACAGGAAAGTTTGAGAAGCACTGGCTGTTGTTATGCATTCATCATTAGGTTATACGTTCTTTATTTCCTCCTTTTCCTGTTAGAACAAAACAAAACAACTGTATATGATAAGAATGTGGTATAACAAAGACATCATTTATTCTAGTCAATACGATATCTTATGGTTACTTAAATTTATGGAGTGCAGTTTTATGATGCAGATAAAGCATGAACTGTTTGGTGTTTTGACATGGGTTTTGGAAGCAGATGGACTTGGTAGCAAATATTGCATCTGACACAGATTCTTAATTACTTTTATCCGTGGTAAAATAAAAATTTACATAGTTTTCTTTACGGAGTTCTTATGAAGAGTAAATCAAATGATGTTTGTAAAATGCTTAGCACAGTATTGTAGGCATATGCAATTAATATTAGTACCCTTTTCTTTCTCACCAAAATGAGTGTCAATTTTGAGGCATTACAACCAATGGCCAGGGAATTTGATATGGAAGATTTTATTTATTTATGTACTTTGTTTAAAAAATTCTTTGATACTGTTGGGCTTTTAAAATTTTTTAATTATTATGCCTACACAGTAGGCATGTATATATTTGAGTAACATGAAATATTTTCATACAGGCATGCAATGTGTAGTAATCACATCAGTGTTGACATATACATATATCCATAAAACTGTCATTACAATGAAGACAGTGAACGTCTTCATCACTCCCAAGCTTCCTCTCTATTGTCAATTCCAGCTTCCTGCCCCGTCACCAGGCTACCATTGCTCTGCTTTCTCTTACTGCATTTGAATTTTTATTTTCTAGAGATTTTTATAAATGGAAATATGCAGTATGTACTTTTTTGTCTTATTTTACTTAGCATAATTAATTCGCATTAGTTAGTTTGAGATTCATTCGTGTTGTAGTGTGTTCATTCCTTTTATCACTGAGTACTATTCCATCATATGGATGTATCACAGTTTGTCAATCCGTTCACACAATTCACAACTGGGTTGCTGACTCTTTCTGATTTTACAAGTAAAGCTGCTGTGAACATTCATGTCCAAGTCTCGTTTGGAAATATACTTTCTTTTCCTTAAGTTTGAAATGGTTTGATTATGTGGGAGTTGTATGCTTAGACTGTTACAAAACTCACAAACTGTTTTTTAAAGTTGTACTCTTTTACACTCCCATTGGCAGTTCATGAGAGTTAAAATACCTCCACTTTCTTTTTTTTTTTTTTTCTTTTTTTTTCACTTATACAATTTTTTATTTTATTTTATTTTTTTATTTATTTTATTTTATTTTATTTTTATTATACTTTAAGTTCTAGGGTACATGTGCATAACGTGCAGGTTACATATGTATACATGTGCCATGTTGGTGTGCTGCACCCATCAACTCGTCAGCACCCATCAATTCATCATTTATATCAGGTATAACTCCCCAATGCAATCCCTCCCCCCTCCCCCCTCCCCATGATAGGCCCCAGTGTGTGATGTTCCCCTTCCCGAGTCCAAGTGAGCTCATTGTTCAGTTCCCACCTATGAGTGAGAACATGCGGTGTTTGGTTTTCTCTTCTTGTGATAGTTTGCTAAGAATGATGGTTTCCAGCTGCATCCATGTCCCTACAAAGGACGCAAACTCATCCTTTTTTATGGCTGCATAGTATTCCATGGTGTATATGTGCCACATTTTCTTAATCCAGTCTGTCACTGATGGACATTTGGGTTGATTCCAAGTCTTTGCTATTGTGAATAGTGCCGCAATAAACATACGTGTGCATGTGTCTTTGTAGTAGCATAATTTATAATCCTTTGGGTATATACCCAGTAGTGGGATGGCTGGGTCATATGGTACATCTAGTTCTAGATCCTTGAGGAATCGCCATACTGTTTTCCATAATGGTTGAACTAGTTTACAATCCCACCAACAGTGTAAAAGTGTTCCTATTTCTCCACATCCTCTCCAACACCTATTGTTTCCTGATTTTTTAATGATTGCCATTCTAACTGGTGTGAGATGGTATCTCATTGTGGTTTTGATTTGCATTTCTCTGATGGCCAGTGATGATGAGCATTTTTTCATGTGTCTGTTGGCTGTATGAATGTCTTCTTTTGAGAAATGTCTGTTCATATCCTTTCCCCACTTTTGGATGGGGTTGTTTGTTTTTTTCTTGTATATTTGTTTGAGTTCTTTGTAGATTCTGGAAATTAGCCCTTTGTCAGATGAGTAGATTGCAAAAATTTTCTCCCATTCTGTAGGTTGCCTGTTCACTCTGATGGTAGTTTCTTTTGCTGTGCAGAAGCTCTTTAGTTTAATGAGATCCCATTTGTCAATTTTGGCTTTTGCTGCTGTTGCTTTTGGTGTTTTAGACATGAAGTCCTTGCCCATGCCTATGTCCTGAATGGTACTACCTAGATTTTCTTCTAGGGTTTTTATGGTATTAGGTCTAACATTTAAGTCTCTAATCCATCTTGAATTAATCTTCGTATAAGGAGTAAGGAAAGGATCCAGTTTCAGCTTTCTACTTATGGCTAGCCAATTTTCCCAGCACCATTTATTAAATAGGGAATCCTTTCCCCATTTCTTGTTTCTCTCAGGTTTGTCAAAGATCAGATGGTTGTAGATGTGTGGCATTATTTCTGAAGGCTCCGTTCTGTTCCATTGGTCTATATCTCTGTTTTGGTACCAGTACCATGCTGTTTTGGTTACTGTAGCCTTGTAGTATAGTTTGAAGTCAGGTAGCGTGACGCCTCCGGCTTTGTCCTTTTGACTTAGGATTGTCTTGGCAATACGGGCTCTTTTTTGGTTCCATATGAACTTTAAAGCAGTTTTTTCCAATTCGGTGAAGAAACTCATTGGTAGCTTGATGGGGATGGCATTGAATCTATAAATAACCTTGGGCAGTATAGCCATTTTCAAAATATTGATTCTGCCTATCCATGAGCATGGTATGTTCTTCCATTTGTTTGTGTCCTCTTTTATTTCACTGAGCAGTGGTTTGTAGTTCTCCTTGAAGAGGTCCTTTACATCCCTTGTAAGTTGGATTCCTAGGTATTTTATTCTCTTTGAAGCAATTGTGAATGGAAGTTCATTCCTGATTTGGCTCTCTGCTTGTCTGTTACTGGTGTATAAGAATGCTTGTGATTTTTGCACATTAATTTTGTATCCTGAGACTTTGCTGAAGTTGCTTATCAGCTTAAGAAGATTTTGGGCTGAGACGATGGGGTTTTCTAAATACACAATCATGTCATCTGCAAACAGGGACAATTTGACTTCCTCTTTTCCTAACTGAATACCCTTGATTTCTTTCTCTTGCCTGATTGCCCTAGCCAGAACTTCCAACACTATGTTGAATAGGAGTGGTGAGAGAGGGCATCCCTGTCTTGTGCCAGTTTTCAAAGGGAATTTTTCCAGTTTTTGCCCATTCAGTATGATATTAGCTGTGGGTTTGTCATAAATAGCTCTTATTATTTTGAGGTACGTTCCATCAATACCGAATTTGTTGAGCGTTTTTAGCATGAAGGGCTGTTGAATTTTGTCAAAAGCCTTTTCTGCATCTATTGAGATAATCATGTGGTTCTTGTCTTTGGTTCTGTTGATATGCTGGATTACGTTGATTGATTTGCGAATGTTGAACCAGCCTTGCATCCCAGGGATGAAGCCCACTTGATCATGGTGGATAAGCTTTTTGATGTGCTGCTGAATCCGGTTTGCCAGGATTTTATTGAGGATTTTTGCATCGATGTTCATCAGGGAGATTGGTCTAAAATTCTCTTTTTTTGTTGTATCTCTGCCAGGCTTTGGTATCAGGATGATGTTGGCCTCATAAAATGAGTTAGGGAGGATTCCCTCTTTTTCTATTGATTGGAATAGTTTCAGAAGGAATGGTACCAGCTCCTCCTTGTACCTCTGGTAGAATTCAGCTGTGAATCCATCTGGTCCTGGGCTTTTTTTGGTGGGCAGGCTATTAATTGTTGCCTCAATTTCAGAGGCTGCTATTGGTCTATTCAGGGATTCAACTTCTTCCTGGTTTAGTCTTGGAAGAGTGTACGTGTCCAGGAAATTATCCATTTCTTCTACATTTTCTAGTTGATTTGCGTAGAGGTGTTTATAGTATTCTCTGATGGTAGTTTGTATTTCTGTGGGGTCAGTGGTGATATCCCCTTTATCATTTTTTATTGCGTCTATTTGATTCCTCTCTCTTTTCTTCTTTATTAGCCTTGCTAGCGGTCTGTCAATTTTGTTGATCTTTTCAAAAAACCAACTCCTGGATTCATTGATTTTTTGGAGGGTTTTTTGTGTCTCTATCTCCTTCAGTTCTGCTCTGATCTTAGTTATTTCTTGCCTTCTGCTAGCTTTTGAATGTGTTTGCTCTTGCCTCTCTAGTTCTTTTAATTGTGATGTTAGAGTGTCAATTTTAGATCTTTCCTGCTTTCTCTTGTGGGCACTTAGTGCTATAAATTTCCCTCTACATACTGCTTTAAATGTGTCCCAGAGATTCTGGTATGTTGTATCTTTGTTCTCATTGGATTCAAAGAACATCTTTATTTCTGCTTTCATTTCGTTATGTACCCAGTAGTCATTCAGGAGCAGGTTGTTCAGTTTCCATGTAGTTGAGCAGTTTTGATTGAGTTTCTTAGTCCTGAGTTCTAGTTTGATTGCACTGTGGTCAGAGAGACAGTTTGTTATAATTTCTGTTCTTTTACATTTGCTGAGGAGTGCTTTACTTCCAATTATGTGGTCAATTTTGGAATAAGTGTGATGTGGTGCTGAGAAGAATGTATATTCTGTTGACTTGGGGTGGAGAGTTCTATAGATGTCTATTAGGTCCGCTTGGTGCAGAGATGAGTTCAATTCCTGGATATCCTTGTTAACTTTCTGTCTCGTTGATCTGTCTAATGTTGACAGTGGAGTGTTGAAGTCCCCCATTATTATTGTATGGGAGTCTAAGTCTCTTTGTAAGTCTCTAAGGACTTGCTTTATGAATCTGGGTGCTCCTGTATTAGGTGCATATATATTTAGGATAGTTAGCTCTTCCTGTTGGATTGATCCCTTTACCATTATGTAATGGCCTTCTTTGTCTCTTTTGATCTTTGATGGTTTAAAGTCTGTTTTATCAGAGACTAGGATTGCAACCCCTGCTTTTTTTTGTTCTCCATTTGCTTGGTAGATCTTCCTCCATCCTTTTATTTTGAGCCTATGTATGTCTCTGCATGTGAGATGGGTCTCCTGAAGACAGCAGACTGATGGGTCTTGACTCTTTATCCAGTTTGCCAGTCTGTGTCTTTTAATTGGAGCATTTAGTCCATTTACATTTAAGGTTAATATTGTTATGTGTGATCTTGATCCTGCCATTATGATATTAACTGGTTATTTTGCTCATTAGTTGATGCAGTTTCTTCCTAGGCTCGATGGTCTTTACATTTTGGCATGTTTTTGCAATGGCTGGTACCGGTTGTTCCTTTCCATGTTTAGGGCTTCCTTCAGGGTCTCTTGTAAGGCAGGCCTGGTGGTGACAAAATCTCTAAGCATTTGCTTATCTGTAAAGAATTTTATTTCTCCTTCACTTATGAAACTTAGTTTGGCTGGATATGAAATTCTGGGTTTAAAATTCTTTTCTTTAAGAATGTTGAATATTGGCCCCCACTCTCTTCTGGCTTGTAGAGTTTCTGTCGAGAGATCTGCTGTCAGTCTGATGGGCTTCCCTTTGTGGGTAACCCGACCTTTCTCTCTGGCTGCCCTTAAGATTTTTTCCTTCATTTCAACTTTGGTGAATCTGGCAATTATGTGTCTTGGAGTTGCTCTTCTGGAGGAGTATCTTTGTGGCGTTCTCTGTATTTCCTGAATTTGAATGTTGGCCTGCCCTGCTAGGTTGGGGAAGTTCTCCTGGATGATATCCTGTAGAGTGTTTTCCAATTTGGTTCCATTTTCCCCCTCACTTTCAGGCACCCCAATCAGACGTAGATTTGGTCTTTTGACATAATCCCATACTTCTTGCAGGCTTTGTTCATTTCTTTTTCTTCTTTTTTCTTTTGGTTTCTCTTCTCGCTTCATTTCATTCATTTGATCCTCCATCGCTGATACTCTTTCTTCCAGTTGATCGAGTCGGTTACTGAAGCTTGTGCATTTGTCACGTATTTCTCGTGTCATGGTTTTCATCTCTGTCATTTCGTTGATGACCTTCTCTGCATTAATTAGTCTAGCTCTCAATTCTTCCACTCTTTTTTCAAGATTTTTAGTTTCTTTGCGCTGGGTACGTAATTCCTCCTTTAGCTCTGAGAGGTTTGATGGACTGAAGCCTTCTTCTCTCATCTCATCAAAATCATTCTCTGACCAGCTTTGATCCGTTGCTGGCGATGGGCTGTGCTCCTTTGCAGGAGGAGATGTGCTCTTATTTTTTGAATTTCCAGCTTTTCTGCCCTGCTTTTTCCCCATCTTTGTGGTTTTATCTGTCACTGGTCTTTGATGATGGTGACGTACTGATGGGGTTTTGATATAGGTGTCCTTCCTGTTTGATAGTTTTCCTTCTGACTGTCAGGACCCTCAGCTATAGGTCTGTTGGAGATTGCTTGAGGTCCACTCCAGACCCTGTTTGCCTGGGTATCAGCAGCAGAGGTTGCAGAAGATAGAATATTGCTGAACAGCGAGTGCACCTGTCTGATTCTTGCTTTGGAAGCTTCCTCTCAGGGGTGTACTCCACCCTGTGAGGTGTGGGGTGTCAGACTGCCCCTAGTGGGGGATGTCTCCCAGTTAGGCTACTCAGGGGTCAGTGACCCACTTGAGCAGGCAGACTGCCCCTTCTCAGATCTCAACCTCCGTGTTGGAAGATCCACTGCTCTCTTCAAAGCTGTCAGACAGAGTCGTTTGCGTTTCACAGGCTTCTGCTCCTTTAGCTCAGCCCTGTCCCCAGAGGCGCAGACTACAGAGACAGGCAGGTTTCCTTGAGCTGCTGTGAGCTCCACCCAGTTCGAGCTTCCCAGCGGCTTTATTTACCTACATAAGCCTCAGCGATGGCGGGCGCCCCTCCCCCAGCCTCGCTGCTGCCTTGCAGTTAGATTGCCGCAGACTGCTGTGTTAGCAAGGAGAGAGGCTCCGTGGGCGTGGGACCCTCCCGGCCAGGTGTGGGATATAATCTCCGGTGTGCCGGTGTTACAGCGCAGTATTGGGGTGGGAGTTACCCGATTTTCCAGGTGTTGTGTGTCTCAGTTCCCCTGGCTAGGAAAAGGGACTCCCTTCCCCCTCGCGCTTCCCAGGTGAGGCGATGCCTCGCCCTGCTTCAGCTCTCGCTGGTCGGGCTTCAGCAGCTGACCAGCACCGATTGTCCGGCACTCCCGAGTGAGATGACCCCAGTACCTCAGTTGAAAATGCAGAAATCGCCGGTCTTCTGTGTCGCTCGCGCTGGGAGATGGAGACTGAAGCTGTTCCTATTCGGCCATCTTGCTCCGCCCCAATACCTCCACTTTCTTACCAACACTTGGTATGATCAGTCTTTTACATTTTAATCATTCTAATAGGTGTCTTTTGTTTATGTGAGTAATAATTTTGAACATCTATCTTTTCATGGACTTATATACCATCTGTATCTTTGTCCATAAATTGTATATTCAAATCTTTCCTACTTTTTAAACTGGGTTATTTGTTTACTATTCAGTTTATAATTTTCCTGTATATATAGTATACAAACTCTTTATCAGACATACGCTTTGCGAATATTTTCTCCCAGCCTCTGGATTGTCTTTTCATTCTTCTTAACAAAGTAATCCAGGAGCAGAATTTTAATTTTGATGATATTTTGGTTTTTTTTGTTTTGTTTTCTTAACAGATCCTGCTTTTGGTGTTGTAGCTAAGAAACCTTTGCTAACTCACAAGGTTGCAAAGATTTTTGCCTATGTATTTTTTCTATAAGTTTGATAGATTCATGTCCTAAATTTAGGTCTAGAATTCATTTTTTGTAAATTTTTGTATGTGGTGTAGGCATATACTGAAGTTTATATATATTAGGTATAAGTTTATATATATAGGTATATTATATATATTAGGTCCCCTTTTGTATAAGGGGACCTAATTGCTTCAGCAAAATTTCTTATGAAGGCTATTCTTTTTCCATTGAATTACATTGGTATTTTTCTCAAAAAGTAGTTGTATGAATATGTGGGTCTTTTTCAGAACTCTCTATTTTATCCCGGTGATCTATTTGTCTATGTTTATACCAAAATTAACTACCTTGGTTATCATAGCTTTATAGTAAAGCTTAAATTCAGGTAGTATTAAACCTTTAATTTTGTTCTTTTTTTTTAAAAAAAAATTGTTTTCATTTGTTCTAGGTCAATTTGCCTTTCCATATGAATTTTAGAATCTGCTTGTCAGTTTCTCAAAGTTATGCTGGAATTTTAACCAGGATTGAATTGAATTTATAGATGAATTAAGGGAGAATTAACTTTTTAATTATTTTCACTGTTCTAGCTCATGGTATATCTCTCTCCATTTATTTTGTCTTCTTTGTTTTTCCTTAACAAATCCTTGTAGTTTTCATTCTAAAAGTCTTTCACGTCTTTTTTTCAGATTTATTCCTAAGATTTTAATACTTTTAGTGCTTTTATAAATTGTTTGATTCTTAAAAATTTCAATCTTCAGTAATTTGTTGCTCATATAAATATATATATAAATATGCATTTAATTTTTGTATATTCATCTTGTATCCTGCAAACGTGCTAAATTTACTTTTTAGTATTTTTATAGATTTCATCAGATTGTCTATAAATCATGTTATCTGTGAATAAACATGGTTTAATTGTTTTTGTATGTCTTTTATTTATTCTTACAACACTGGCTATAACTTCTAGTATAATATGGAATAGAAATGATGAAAGGTAACATCTTTGTCTTTTCCTTGATCCTGGAAGAGGAGTATTTAATCTTTGGCAATTGAGTATAATGTTAGCTATAGGTTTTCATAGATACTTTTTATTAGGTTAGGGAAGTTTTCTTTTATTCCTAGTTGGGCAAGAGTTTTTAATCAGAAATAGATGTCAGATCTGTCAAATGTTTTTCTGCATCTATTGAGATAATTTTTAAAAATTTTTTTGAATTTAGTTTTTAAAAAATTCTAGTCATATAGTAAATTGCATTGATTTTTTAAATGTTACCTAATTAACGTTGCATAACTGAGATAAACTCTACTTGATCAAAATAATTACCTTTATTCTGTTATTGGATTTAATTTGTTAAAATTTTGTTTACATTTTGAATCAGTTTTTATGAAGGACAGTGGTCTTTAGTAGTCTTTTCTTAGTTTGTCTTTGTCTTATATTGATAGTTAATCATAACCTCATAGAATTAGTTCAGAAGTAGTCTCTTATTCTCAATTTTCTGGAAGAGTTTGTGTTGGATGGGTATTATTTCTCACTTAAATGTTTGGTAGAATTCACTAATAAAACCATCTAGGCTTTTAGGATTCTTCATTAGAAAGTATTTAATTACAAATTCAATTTTTAATATAGGTTAGGGCTATTCAAGTTGCTCAATTTAGTATCATAAGGGTTTTTTTAAAAATCTGTATTCTATTATTATTCTCTTAATTTGTATAGAATCTGTGGTAACGGCACCTTTCTCATAGCCGATATTGATAACTAGTACTGTTTTTTCTTGATCACTCTGCCTAGAGGCATATCAGTCTTATTAGTGATCTTCTCAAACAACCAGCCTTTGATTTCATTCATTTTTGTTGAATGTTTTTATTTTTACTTCCTTGATTTCCACTCTTCTTTCTTTTTTCTACTTAGTTTTGGTTTAACTGACTCTTCTAATTGCTTTGCATGGGAGATGAGGTCATCAATTTGAGACCTTTTTGTTTTCTAATATAGGTGTTTAGTGGTATACATTTTCCCCTAAATACTTTTTTTAGAGGCATCCCACAAATACTGGCATGTTGTACTTTCATTTTCATTCAGTTCAAAGTACTTTCTGTGTTTTCTTTTGATTTCTTTTTTCGTCTCAGTTATTTAGAAGTGTTGTTATTTTTCAAATATTTGGGATTTTCAAGAAATATTTCTGTTATTGATTTCCAATTTAATTTCATTTTAACCAGTGAACATTCTTTGTAGGACTTTAGTCCTGTTAAGTTTATTGGGACTTGCTTTATGGCCCGGAAAATGATCTACCTTTATAAATGCTCTATATGCACTGGAGAAGAATACGTATTATGTTGTTGTTGGGTGGCAGTTTTTTTAGAAACAGCAATTACATCAAGTTGCTTGCCAGTATTGTACAAATCTGCATCCTTACTGATATTTTGTCTTGAGCAGCTTTGAAATCTCTTGACTACAATTGTACATTTTTCCATTTCTTCTTAGATTTCTATTAGTTTTTGTTTCATGTGTTGTGAAGCTCTGTTGTAATGGTCACAAACATTTAGAATCGTTATATGTTCTTGATTGATACTTTTATCATCATGAGATGATAATGATGTTATCATCTGAAACCTACTTTGATAGCTTTCTTTTGATTAGTGTTAGGGTGGTATGCCTTTTCCATCCTTTTACTTGTGACTTGTTTATGTCCTTATATTTCATGTGCATTTCTTGCATGTAGCATACAATTGGATCTTGTTTTATCCAGTCTTACAAATTGTGCGTTTTTTTGAGCGTGTAAATTATATATTAGGTTGGTGTAAAAGTAATTGCTTTTAAATAGATTTGCCATATACTTTTGCATCAACCTAATAGTATGAACTAAATAACATAAACATTTTATGTGATTAATGTTCTTTTCTGCTAGTTCTATAGTTGCTGTCATTTTTGATTGATTAATTTTTCTCTTTATTATGGGTCATATTTTTCTGCTTCTTTACATGCCTGGTAGTTTTTTATTGAATTCCAAATATTACAAATTTTAATGTTGTTTTGTGATAATTATTCTTGCATGCCTATAAATGGTCTGGAAACAAATTGCTTGAAATAATTTGATTCTTTAGGGTCTTGTTTTTAAGATTTGTTAGGCAGGACTGGCAAAGTGCTCAGTCTGATTATAAATACTTCCCACTCCTGAAGCAAGATCCTTTTTTTGTACTGTACTCAATGACTAATGAATTATGGATTATTTCAAGCTGGCTGATAGAAACAAAGTATATTCCTAGTCCTGACCACCAGACACTGTTACCTTTAATCCTTTTTTTTTTCTTGAAATTATTATTTATTTATTTATTTTTTTGAGACAGTCTCACTCTGTCACCCAGGCTGGAGTACAGTGGCGTGATCTCAGCTCACTGCAATCTCCGCCTCCCAGGTTCAAACAATTCTCCTGTCTCAGCCTCCCAAGTAGCTAGGATCACGGGCACCCGCCAGCACACCCGGCTAATTTTTTTGCATTTTTAGTAGAGATGGGGTTTCACTGTGTTGGCCAGACTAGTCTTGAACTCTTGACCTCAGGTGATCCATCTGCCACAGCCTCCCAAAGTGCTGGGATTACAGGCATGAGCCAGTGCACCTGGCCACCTTTAATTATTTTGGGTATTTTTTCCATGGTCTCGGGTAGTTTCCTCAAATGCATGTGTTGATTATTACTCATCTGAATAGTCAAGAGAAGCACGCTGCCAATTTCGTTGCCTTGTGCAGTCTTCTCTGGCACTCCGTCCTGTGGTTTCTAGCTGTTTTTCAGAGTCTAAGCTTTTTCCCAAATCAGCATGTCCACTGGACTCTGGCTCAGTTCTCCTTCCTGTGCCATGGCCTGGACTCTGTCTTAAAGCAGCAAGCTGGCATAATCATAGGTCTCGCCCTGTCGTCTACTGCCTTTCCTGGATCAGTGTCTTACATTGCTCGGTGGCCAGTGATTAGTACTTCATCTTGTCTGGAAGCACAAGTCAAATTAGAAAGATTCCTAATTGTTTTTTTTTTTTTTTAATATTTTCGACCATATTAGGTGAACTACTCTAGCATTTTTTACTTTTTTAGGTTTGTCTCTTATAACCAGTTTATAATTAATGTAGGAAATGTGTTTTTATTTAGCTTTTCCTGAGGAATATGCTTGTTTTGAAGAAAACATGGATTGGAAAATCATCAGTGATAATTATTTTCAATTTTTGAATAACTTACTCAAGTCTCCAACAGCTTCCATATCCAGGTAAGTTATCAGAATTCAACTTCTAGGTCTTGATTTAATTATCATCTGAAGATAATCAAGACCTAATTATAGGATATACATTCTTTAAAATTTATGAGCCTGATTTAGATATTGACACAATCTTTCATGTGAGCTGTTCAATAAATATTTCTTTAATAGAATGTGTGACTCAAGTTTCAAGTTGCTTGATAGAATGTATGACTCAATGGATTTTGAAAGGAAATACAGATTGTAGTAAGAAGATTTTCCTTCAATAATAACATGATTTGTAATACATGCTCCAAAAATAAGGTATTTGTTTTTGAAAAATTGTCTTAGCTAGTTGCCTAGAGTTTAAACAGGAAATCAATACTATAGATTCTGTTAGTTTCAAATACTTCTGGGAGGGAGAAGTGGTCTTTGGAACTAAATTTGTCAGACTATTTTCTGCTGTCCTATTTCAGCACATGTATTGAAATGCAGATTTTTATGTATGGTTATGAACAGTTTGTCCAGTTTAAAGGTATACTCTGTTATTTGTGGGGTGTGTTGGAACATGACGGGAGAGATGTTTTGCATAAGAGCAGTAATTCTCAAATTTGAGAATGGATTAAATCTGTGAAGATCGCTAAAAATAAAAATGCTTGCCCCTTGCCCCAGACATAGGAAATTTTACTCTGAGTACAGGACCCACGTTTCTGTATATTTCACACATTCTATAGGTGGTTCCAGCGCACACCAAAGTTGGAGAATGATTCTGCTGTATCTGTCTAGAATGGGGATTAGTCATTCCTATGGAACTTGTTAAGCCCAGCTATTAGTAGGAACAGAAGAAAGGACAATGGGATGGACCCTCTAGAGAATCAATTCCTTGCCTGTGTCAGATTTTTAATTCCTCTTTCCTGAGAGCCTCAAAAATTTAACAGCCCTGGAAAACCAGCACAAAACTAGTCTATTTGTGCACAAGGACACATTTAACTTTATATTTGTAGACCCATAGCAGTTGGCACAGTGTCTTTCATCATGGATAGTAGTAGATAATTAGATGTTGATTTAATGAATGAAAAGTCATTGAACATTAGGCACAATTTATATTAACAAAGCTGAACTTGAAATCACAAAATCTGGGTGGTCTCCTAGTCATGCCACATAATAACAGCTTGAATCTGCCAATTAAAAAAAGTAAAAAGTTTCTTTTTTCATGAAAGGGAAATAATGACATATACTTCAAAAGGCTGTTGTAGGAATTAACTAAGATTGTAGTTGTGAAAGTGCTTTATAAGCTAAATTACTAAAGTAATATAAAAACATGTGGCAATAATACTATTAGTAGTACTACTTCTACTTCAATTTATTATTCTATTGCTACTCCATAACCCTTTCAGTTCCATATCAAATGGAACTGTATTTATCCAAATAAGGACAGTTTTGTGTTCTCCTCTATCAAGGCACAATGACTTGGATGATAATTAAGCATCTATTCTTAGGGAGGGCTGGATTTAGGCAAGGTTTATGTTGAATTCCTAATAGAACTTTCCCTTTCCGGATGGATTTTTTTTTCCCCCAAGGAATTATTTCAAAGAAGTCATTCTGTCCTAAAAATAACAACTAACTAAATTAAGCCTATATTTTTTGTGTGGGCTGCTCAGGTGTCAGCTATCAGGGAGGTAAACAGCATTTTGCCTATGATAGGTCTTATGTCTGTCCTATGTCAGGGAGTGTGTTATACAACAGGAGCAGAGGGTTAAAAAACTTCGGAATTTACCCTTTAAGGCATAAATAGCCAAACAAGGTCAAAAATTCCTTACCCACGATTCTGAACTTTTACAAAGTCTGAAAATAGAGGCTTTTCTTATGGTCGACATCACAGCTCATTCAGCAGAGATTTAGCATGAACTGATGTGAAGCAGTTTCAAGAGTATTTTCTTGCGCCACAAGATCATTCACAGGTCTCACTGCGGAAGTGTTAGTATGTTGATGATCAGGGCTGCCCCAGCCCTCACTGAGATGCATGAATACATATCTGATACCTGTACCATGTTGCGTTTCTAAAGGATGAACATCCTGAGTTCTGAAACACATGTAACCCCAAGAATGTCAAAAGTGGATTTGTAACCTCTGAGTCAGTAGAAGTTAGTTCTGCAAGTGTGGGTTTCTATTACAAGAGGGGACTTACAGTGACTGAGTTGCTCTTCTGAGAACTCTGTATTTTAAAATTAAACACCTGGAGATAAGTTACCCCATATATAATAATGAGTTTCTAACAGTAGGATGTATATAGTATTGTTGAAAGAGCACTGGAATTGCCTTCTAGGACAGGGAATCCCCGCACCTTCCTTAAACCATACAGGCGTGGTTTCTGATGCACTCCACTAATTTGTACTACCTTTATATGCTAAGACATTTTGAAATGGAATTAAATCCTAGGATTCTTCTGACATAAATAGCAAACTTGTCTTTAATAATCATACATATTATTGTTAAATATGCCAGGGGAAAATAATTAAGAATGCATTATTTTTGGTGGTAGGAAACATTTTAAGCTAAATGTATATACCTTCATTGTGGATTTCTAAAACACTTTCAAATGCTCACATTAGTTTAATTTCTGTTGAAAAACATGTTGTTTATTAAATGTCTCATTTGTGTTTTACTATCAATAAATGAGTATTAACTTGAAAATTTGATAAATCACATTTATTTTTTATTTTATACTAAAATAATTCTACTAATATTACAGGGCTTTAAATTTCACAAAGCACCTTCTAATAATGGAAAAGAAGTTGCACACCCTTGAGGATGAACAAATGAACTTTCTTTTATCATTTGTGGATTTTTTTGAGAAATTATTGTTGCCTAATCTTTTTGACTCCTCCATCGTTCCCAATTTCCATCACCTCCCATCTCTTATGGAGGATATTCTGAATATAAATTCTCTGTGGACAAATCATTTGAAAAGTTTAAAGAGAGACCCATCTGCCACTGATGCTCAGAAACTCTTGGAATTTGGCAAAGAAGTGAGCTGGAAAATGCGAACTCTCGAAAGTCACTGGATAAGGAAGGAACCAAAAAATCTTTTGAGATTCATGGAATTAATACTTTCTGAAATTAATCCCAAATTACTAGAATTATGGGTCTACAGCATTTCAAAAGGAAAAAGAGCTAAACTGGAAAACTTCTTTACGCTTTTAAATTCTTCTGTTCCAGAAAATGAGATTCTGAGTACAAGTTTTAACTTTTCCCAGTTATTCCATTCAGATTGGCCGGAATCACCAGCTATGAACATAGATTTTGTACGTCTAAGTGAGACTATAATAAAGAGTCTCCATGAATTTGGATTTTTGGAGGAGGGAGAGGTCTCAGAAGCTCTGAACATCATCTACACTATCAGGAATGCATCTGATTTTTTCTCAGCCCTTTCTGAACCTCAAAAACAAGAAGTTGAGAAAATTTTGACTCAAAAATGCCAAAATGTCTTTCAGGACAAGGATTCAACTTTACTTCTGCAAATTTATTCTTCATTTTACCAATACATTTATGAATTTTTGAATATTCAGAGTAGAGACTCTTCGCTGACTTTCCTTACACAAATCTCAAAACACATTTTGGATATCATAAAACAATTTAATTTCCAAAGCATCAGTAAAGCATTTGCATTTTTATTTAAGGCAGCAGAGGTTCTTGGGGGAATTTCTAACGTATCTTATTGTCAGCAATTGCTTTCAATTTTTAACTTTTTGGAGCTTCAAGCCCAATCCTTCATGTCTACAGAGGGCCAAGAACTGGAAGTGATCCACACTACTTTGACAGGCCTCAAACAGCTGCTCATAATTGATGAAGATTTTCGTCTTTCTTTATTTCAATACATGAGCCAATTCTTCAACAGTTCAGTAGAAGGCCTATTCGATAATGAGTGCTTGATTTCGGACAATAAACACATTTCTTCCGTAAATTATTCAACAAGTGAGGAGGCTTTATTTGTTTTTCCATTGGCACAATTTTTTTCAAACCTCTCAACAAATGTCAGTGTGTTCAACAAGTTTATGTCCATTCACTGTACCGTTTCATGGCTTCAAATGTGGACTGAAATCTGGGAAAGCATATCTCAATTATTTAAGTTTGACCTGAATGTTTTCACATCTCTTCATCATGGTTTCACTCAGCTTTTGGATGAATTGGAAAATCATGTGAAAGTCTCCAAAAGCTGCCAGGGAATATTTCCCACACATAATGTTGCTAGACTCATATTAAATTTGTTTAAAAATGTAACTCAAGCCGATGACTTCCATGATTGGGAGGACTTCCTGGATCTCAGAGATTTTTTGGTAGCTTTAGGTAATGAGTTAGTTTCAGTAAAAAAACTTAACTTGGAGCCAGTGGAGAAATCCCTTTTCACCATGGAAACTGCCCTGCATCAGATGAAGACATTTCCATTTAACACAAGTACAAGCAGAGAGTTTTTAAATTCTCTGCTCAAAGTTTTCATTGAGCTTAGCAGTACCTCAGAAAATATAGACAGAAATGTAGATTCGATAAATGACTTTCTTTCAAATAATCTCACAAATTATGGAGAAAAATTTGAAAATATCATCACTGAGCTAAGAGAAGCAATAGTATTTCTTAGAAATGTATCACATGATCGAGATTTGTTTTCCTGTGCTGATATTTTCCAAAATGTTACTGAGTTTATTTTAGAAGATGGCTTTTTATATGTAAATACCTCACAGAGGATGTTACGTATTCTAGACATGATAAATTCCACATTTTCCTCTGAGAGCACAATTAGCAGGCTGAAAGGATGCACTGTGTGGTTAGATGTCATAAATCATTTGTATTTGGTGTCTAACTCCAGTTTGTCACAAGGCCATCTTCAAAATATTTTGGGGAATTTCAGACATATAGAAAAGAAAATCAACTCTATATTGAAAATTGTAACTTGGGTGTTAAATGTAAAAAAACCTCTTTGTTCATCAAATGGCTCACATATAAATTGTGTAAATATTTACTTGAAAGACGTAACTGACTTTCTAAATATTGTACTTACTACAGTCTTTGAAAAAGAGAAGATACCTAAATTTGAGATTTTATTAGCTCTTTTAAATGATTCTACAGAGCAAGTAAGGATGAGCATCAACAATTTAACAACAGACTTTGACTTTGCATCTCAATCCAATTGGAAATATTTTACTGAATTAATTCTAAGACCAAAAGAAATGTCAGATGAAATTCCTAATCAGTTTCAGAATACTTGGATTCATTTAATAACACTGGGGAAGGAATTTCAGAAGCTTGTAAGAGGTATTTACTCTAACATCCTGGAAAATAATTCCTCTTCTAAAACTGGAAACTTGTTAAACATGTTTGCCACCAGTCCAAAAGAAAAGGATTTAAACAGTGTAGGCAATTCCATTTATCATTTAGCTAGTTACCTTGCCTTCAACTTATCTCGTGACCTCCAAAATTCACCAAAAATAATTTCACCTGAAATAATGAAAGCTATGGGTCTTGGGATTCAACTGATGAGGGATGTGTTCAACTCCTTAATGCCTGCAGTTCATCACATTAGTCCGCAAAATGCAGGTTATATGCAAGTTTTGAAGAAGGTAACCTCTGTCATGCGTACTCTTAAGAAGGCAGACATAGACATTTTAGTGGATCAACTTGAACAAATTAGTGCAAGCCTAGTGGATTTCTTTAAGAATATCAGTAATGTGAGAACTGGCAACTTAGGGGTCAACTTGCTTGATGACTTGATGAAAAAATTTGTAGACAGCTTGCATTCTTGGAATGTTAATCACCTGCTGCAGCTCTCACGCCTGTTTCCTAAAGATGCTGTGGATGCTATGGTCGATGTGTACTATGTGCTTCCCCATGCTGTAAGGCTCCTGCAGGGAGTACTTGGTAAAAACATCACTGAAGGCCTCAAGGATGTCTACAGCTTCATACTCCTTCATGGCATAACCATTTCAGATATCACCAAGGAAGACTTCACAATTGTGATAAAAATTCTTTTGGATACAATTGAATTAATATCGGATAAGCCAAATATTGTTTCAGAGACTTTAACTTGTTTTCCTGTGGTTTGGTGCTGGAATCACACAAATTCTGGATTTCAGCAGAATTCAAAGGTAGACCCCTGCAGTGTCCATGGGCTCATGTCTTCTTCCTTTTATGGCAAAGTGGCCAGTATACTCGATCATCTCCACCTGTCTCCCCAAGGTGAAGATTCACCATGTTCAAATGAAAGCTCCCGAATGGAAATAAATAGGAAAGTGGTCTGCATAATTCATGAAATAGTGGACTGGAATTCTATTCTTCTGGAACTCGCTGACGTCTTCCATGTTAACATTTCTCTTGTGAAAACTGTGCAGAAATTTTGGCATAAGATATTACCATTTGTCCCACCTTCAATAAATCAAACTAGGGATAGCATCTCTGGACTTTGTCCTAGTGGTCCCATAAAGCAAGTTGCTTTGCAAATCATAGAAAAACTTAAAAATGTCAACTTTACAAAAGTTACATCAGGTGAAAATATTCTTTACAAACTAGCTAGTTTAAACAAGATCCTTAACGTTAATGAAGACACAGAGACATCTGTTCAAAATACTATTTCCTCAAATTTGGAAAGGACAATACAATTGATTTCTGAAGACTGGAGCCTAGAAAAAAGTACTCATAATCTACTCTCTTCATTTATGATGCTCCTGAATGCAAATCTCACAGGTAGCAGTTCAGAAGCATTATCAAATTTTATTGAAAAGAGTGAAACAACTTACAACTTTGAAGAACTATGGCCTGAGTTTCAACAAATCGTGAAAGACCTAACCCAAGATTTTAGAGTCAGACACCTGCTCTCTGAAATGAACAAAGATATCAAAAGTATACATTCAGTGGCTCTTCAAAACATTACTTTGCAATTTGCCCGTTTCCTGGAGATCCTGGATTCACAGTCACTGAAGACATTAGAAATTATTGAAGATTTTCTATTGGTCACAAAAAACTGGCTTCAGGAATATGCAGATGAGGATTACTCCAGAATGATAGAAACACTATTCTTTCCTGTGACCAATGAGAGCTCAACTGAAGATATAGCTTTGTTAACCAAAGCTATTACTACTTTTTGGGGCTCTTTAAAAAATATATCTAGAGAAGGCAATTTTGATGTTGCCTTTCTTACGCCTCTGCTAAATCAAGAACAGCTGACTAATTTCTCAGGTGTTCAGTTGCTTTTTGAAAACATCCTAATTAATTCAA
The DNA here is from genome assembly GCF_002776525.5 of Piliocolobus tephrosceles. NCBI lineage: Eukaryota > Metazoa > Chordata > Mammalia > Primates > Cercopithecidae > Piliocolobus > Piliocolobus tephrosceles. The sequence goes on from NC_045441.1 coordinate 36,690,770, forward strand.
TCAATAACTTAGCTGGGAATTCTCAAGAAGCAGCTTGGAACTTAAGTGATACTGACCTTCAAATAACGAATTTCATTAACCTTATCTTGAACCGTATGCAGTCAGAAACTAGTAGAAAAACAGTTCTCCCTCCGAGAAGCATGGTAGATTTCATGGAACAGCTTTTGAAAACATTCTTCTCCCTTTTGCTAAAGGAAGATTCTGAGAACAAAATATCTCTTCTGCTGAAAGATTTCCACAAAGATGTTATTGCAGAGATGAGGTGAGTCTACTTTTGCTTTGTGTCGTATATGCAGTTGTGATATATCTCAAACTACTTTATTTTCTGGAGTATAGGCATGTCAAAAAGAGTATTTGTATCTAATACTTTTGAAATATCTTTGAAGTAAATTTGTCTTGATAAATATTTTATCAAAATATCAACTTAGAAGAATTTTGGTTACTGTCATCTAACTAGTAAAATATAAACCTAGTCCAGGGTAATTAATCACATATTATTCTTACATTTTTAGATTATGAAAACAATTATGAATTCCGTTTTGTATGGATCTGAAAAATTAGTTTTCATAGCTGTACGTGCATATACAGGATTGCCATAATTTGAATTGCTATACTAACTATCTAATCACCAACTAGGGACTTAAATATTCTCAACCCAATGAATCTACTGTGATGCTTGCATTTAGAGACATAAAAAGTGATAGTCACATTATATTTTTTTCATATATCTTCAAAAATCTCATTTGAAGTTTGCCAGTGAAAAGACTGGAGGAAAATTCCAATTTATTCCATGATGTCTGCTTTAGTCAAGTTTCAATCAGAGTAACAAAAACCATCAAAGGATTTAATCCAAGGAAATTAGCTTACACAATTTTGGGGGCTGGCTAAGTAAGTCTGCAATCAGTAGGGCCGACTGTCAGGAAGGGAGGCCCACAGCAGGCAGGGGCGCTGCGGGCATGAGTGAAAGTTCCTTGTCCACAGGCGGTCAGGAAGGAAGACTGGGGAAGGGAGAGCCACTGACTGAATACCCAGCAGTGGTTTTGTGCCTCTAAGTTACAGAGGTTCTACGCCCTCTTTCAGAGTTTTCCTGCCCACTCAGGACAGTATTCCTTCTGACTAATTTAAAGTTAACTGATCAGGAATTTTAACTCCATCTGCAAAATCTTTTTTTTTTTTTTTTTTTTTTTTTGAGACGGAGTCTTGCTCTGCTGCCCAGGCTGGAGTGCAGTGGCAGGATCTCAGCTCACTGCAAGCTCCGCCTCCTGGGTTCACGCCATTCTCCTGTCTCAGCCTCCCGAGTAGCTGGGACTACAGGCGCCCGCCTCGTCGCCCGGCTAGTTTTTTGTATTTTCTGTTAGAGACGGGGTTTCACCGTATTAGCCAGGATGGTCTCGATCTCCTGACCTCGTGATCCGCCCGTCTCGGCCTCCCAAAGTGCTGGGATTACAGGCTTGAGCCATCTCTTTATAGCAACACCTAGATTAGTGTTTGATTGAATAGCTGGGAGAAGATGTATTTATATTACACAATGGCTATAACTCCCATCTATCCTCCATCTCTCATGAGGGAATCTCCCCTATAGCCCACCCAGATGAGAAACATACAAAAAAAAAGGGACTTCTGGGGCTATTATTCAGCCTAGTCACGTTGATACATCTGTCTAAGCAATTTGCTAGTACTTCTCAGGCTCACAAAAGTATAAATATGCTAACCACTCTTCAGAGACTTATCTCTTACATCAAGAATCACATTGTAGTCATTTTACCTTCTTTCCTAAGTAAAAGCCATTTTAACCTTTTTCGTAAGCAAAATTATGTGGCTTTTTAAGTTGCCAGGTTCAAAGAACTGTAATAGAATTTGTTCATGACATTCCTCACTGTTTTCATTACTTGGCAACAAAATATTGAATTTCATCTGAAATTATTTTAGCATGTCATCTTTTGCTTAGTATTGTCCTCCCATGATGCTAGTATAAAACAAATAAAATAATATAAATCACTATATATCTTAATATTTCCACTGTTAATGTATTAAAAATAAAAGCATATATATATATATATATTTACAGTTTTGTCCCAAAAGATAAAATTCTAGAAGTTCTGAAACTGGATCAATTTCTTGCCGTGATGAAAGAAGACAGATTGATGAACATTTTTTCAAGTTTAAAGGAGACTATATATCACCTAATAAAAAGTTCACTTATATTAGACAATGGAGAATTTTATTTTGATAGTCATCAAGGACTGACGTTCATGCAAGATTTATTTAATGCCCTTCTCAGGGAAACGCCAATGAAAAATGGGACTGAAAATACTACAGACTTTTTCACAGTGGTGAGTCAGTTGTTTTTCCATGGGAATACGTCTGGGGACCTCTTCAAACTCAATCAGGATCTTAGAGCAGCTCTTCACCTTGTAAGAGAATGTTCAACAGAGATGGCAAGGCTTCTGGATACAATTTTAAATGCTCCTAATAAGGACTTCTATGCTTCGTATCCTACCCTCCAAGAAGTTATACTTGCTAATCTAACGGATTTGCTTTTCTTTATAAATAATTCATTCCCTCTAAGAAACAGAGCAACATTAGAACTTACTAAGAGATTACTTGGTCCTCTTTCAAGAGCTGGTGAAGAAAGTCGTGTCCCAGAACCCCTCTTAGAAATGTCTGGGACTCTGGTCATGCTGTTGAATGACAGTGCTGACCTGAGAGATCTTGCCACATCAGTGGACTCCATTGTGAAACTTCTTAAGCTGGTCAAGAAAGTTTCAGGGAAGATGGCCACAGTTTTTAAAACTCATTTTGTCTCCAATACCAAGGACAGTGTGAAATTCTTTGTCACTCTCTATTCCATCATGCAACAAAGTGTTCAAAATCTTGTGAAAGAAATAGCCACTTTGAAAAAAATAGATCATTTCACATTTGAAAAGATAAATGATTTGTTGGTGCCATTTCTTGACTTGGCCTTTGAAATGATGGGGGTTGAACCTTATATATCATCAAACTCTGATATTTTCAGTGTGTCACCTACCATGCTGTCATATATGAGCCAATCTAAGGACTTTTCTGATATTTTGGAGGAAATTGCTGAATTTTTAACATCTGTGAAAATCAACTTGGAAGATGTGAAGAGTCTTGTGGTAGCATTTAACAATGACACTCAAACATTTTCTATGGATTCTGTCAACTTATGGGAAGAAATTCTGGGTTGCTTAGTTCCTATAAATAACATCACCAACCAAATGGACTTCTTATACCCTAATCCAATTTCCACTCATAGTGACCCTCAAGATATAAGATGGGAAATAATTCATGAAGAGATCCCTTTTTTGGATAAAATATTATCACAAAACAGCACAGAAATAGGGTCTATCTTGAAAATAGTGATCGGTCTCACCTTAGAAGCTCTTTGGAAAAACTTAAAGAAGGATAATTGGAAGGTTTCTAATCTGTTGATGACATTTACTCAGCGTCCAGATAACCTTTTGAAAACCATAGAAAGAGTTTTAGAGGCCTCCAGTGGAATTAAAAGTGACTATGAAGGTGATTTGAGTAAAAGTTTATATTTTGACATACCTTTGATTTGGAATATAACTCATCATCAACTTGAAAAAGCAATCCATAATGTTTTAAGTAGAATAGCTCTCTGGAGGAAAGGGCTTCTGTTTAACAACTCCGAATGGACAACTTCCACAAGAACTTTGTTTCAGCCACTTTTTGAGATTTTCATTAAAGCAACCACTGGAAAGAATGTCACATCAGAAAAAGAAGAGAGAACCAAGAAAGAGATGATTGACTTTCCTTGTAGTTTCAAACCATTTTCCTGTTTGGAGAAATACCTGAGAGAATTATCTGTATTGACTAAATACTGGCAACAAATCCCACTGACAGATCAAAGGTAATAAAAAGCAAGCCGAATTCACTTTGTTTTTTTCCCTACCGCAGTAACTATAAAATCGAACCATGCCGGAATTACATTGAACCAGGGTAAGTAGTTTTTCTTGACTTCAACTTTCTTTACACTCTGAAGTTGGCTTCAACATAGAGCAATTCAGGTCCAGTCATTTTTTTCACAATTTGACTCATTATTTGGCATTCAAATATAATTATAATTTATTCAAAATATTTCAAAAGTTAGTTATTTTATTCTCAGAAGCAAAAACCTCTTATTCTATTCACTCGTCCCAAGACTAGCTGCATAAGCAATTTTTCTATTCATATCCTCTGGCAGCCAAGGGTCCAATGACTCAGTATATACACAGGAGCATGAAGCTGCTTGCTTCACAGAAAATTATGCCTCCAGTTGTAGCTAACCACAGGAAAGGGCCAGGCAGTTGCTGGCTTCTGCCCTCTTTTGATTCTGCCAAACTTCACGTGTTTGATCCACCTCCAAGCCCTCCCATCCCTGAATGTTATGTCAATAGAAACCTGTTCTTAAAAGCTCCAGTCTTGCTAGTTGTCATGCCCTGGAAGCAGTCTCTTGCCTTAGGTTGGAGACCCTGTGCCTCTTGATGTGCAGAGTCCCAGAGATGCTGCAGCTGTCCCTACCTGTCCTTTCTCTGGGTGACAATATTGTTAGGGTGATCCTTGGTCTCTGTTTCTCCCTGCCTTCCTCTCTGGCCTACATGTAGATTGGAGATGCTATGTCAACCTTGGTTCATTTGCCAGGCAAGCTGACTTATTTTCTGTTGGTTCTATTACTACAGAGCTGTACCCTGAATCCAGTCATGTTCTATGAGTTGGAAAGATGTCTTTAGTTGGTGAAACAGGTAGCCACTGGCACAAATAACTATTCCTATCTTGGAATTTGACTGCTAGTTTTCAGAGCTTCCTTCCTCATCTCCTCCTTGCTTCTGATCTGAAACTATATTTTGCTTGATTGTAGTGCTCTGATCCCCAACTATACCCTGTTTGACTTTAGTGCTCTTCTCTGAATTGTCTTTTGAGCTGAGGTGGTCCTGGCAACCCCATTCTCCACCAATCTCAGGTTTTATCTTCAAATTTTTCAGTTCTCCACAGAGTGAGTTTACACCTTAGCTCTTCGTACAGTCATGTTTTGACACCCTTTCAACATTTACCTTTGCATTTCAAAAGAATGGACCAAAATAAGAAAGAAAAGCAAATATTAAGCGTATTGGCCACAAAATTGATGCTTTGAACTAATTTGGGGGACCGAAAGTTTTCTAAAGGTCCAGACTGTGTTATCTGTGTTTTCTTATGTTCCTACGAAGAAAATATGATTATGCAGGGAGGTTCTTACATGTGTGTTATAACTTAGCCTACACAGTAGAAATGCACATTGGATGCACATTTTTACCCTTTCATGTCATTGTTTATATATTTTTTCTAAGTGTTGCTGAGATGTGTGAAGTTTTCCAGCAGCCTGTGAAGCTCTCAGAAGCCACGGAGATCCTGCAGAAAGTGAAGATGATGGTCATACGTGTGCTCACCATCGTTGCAGGTGGGCTGCTCATATAACAAGTGCTCTGCAATTGCCCTGTGCCAGTTTTCAGAACTCGGGGGTCAGAGATGAGTAGATTGCACTTAAGTTTCTTTTAGAACAAAGCACAGCTGTCTTAGTCTGGCAACCAGGCCTTGAGGAATCTGCCCCTCCCAACCTCATTCCCACCACTGGGTCTCTGCTCCAGCCAAATTGAACAGCCCCTTCCTGCCCCTTTGCTGGGCTTTCTGGTCTTTTTGTCTTTGCTTATGGAGTGTGCTTCCCTTGTCTCCTTGACCTAAACTACAGCCATACTCTGTGGCCTAGAGCTGGGGTATCTTGTCCAGAAGTGTTCCCCCATCTCCTTTATTGGCAAAGACCTCGAAGAGACTTTGATCACATGCAGTACTCTACTTTCTTCTTTCTTACATCTCCTCCCTCTGCTGCAGTCAATATTTTTTGAAGATAGAAACTGTGTCATAACCTTCCGTGTGAATTTCCTGATGGGTGCTGAGTAGTCCCTGCAGTAACCTGAATTCCCTACAGCCATGAGACTTATTGCTGGCATCATAGTTTTTGGTATCTTCTTTTCCTGCTACAGTCTGTAAGCTTAGTGGGAACAGGATCAGTCTCTTGTTAAATTCTGTGTCTCCATAATACTCAGCACAGTGTCCAGCAATAGCGACTATATTGTAAATGAATTAATTCATCTACTAAGATGATACTTGCCAAATCCATTCCTGCACATTTCAGTGCAATCTCCTTTTCATGCCACTGCTGAAGGAGAGTCCCACGAGCCGCTTTAGAGGGTAACTGGATGATCTTAGGGCTTTTCTGAAAATGTGAGTGTTGAATTTTAGAGCACACTTGAGTCCATGGAATGGACCACAGTTTAAGTAATTCACAGGTGCACAGAGGTGCTGCCATCCTCTGGCCCAGTCTCCTGAGCAGGGCTGCCCAGAGTTCCCTCAGTGGGCTGTCGGGCCTGAGTGCTCTGCCTTAGCTGATGGCAGTGGGTTTTGACAACATGAATCGAAGCCCAGAAGAGGAGGGGCAGCGAGGAGAAATGGGGAAGCTAAGGGTGGATCCAATCAGATCAAGAGGAAAAGAGAAAAGTGAGGGGTCATCTGAGTGAGGCTTACCTCCATATCCTGTGTGAGCTCTACCATAGTTGGCCCCAGACTCCCTGCCCCCTAGCTCATCTGATCCACATGTTCATTCTTCTACCTTCCCCTGATTTACTCCTGGATCATTATTATTATTTAGATTACTATCAGGTTGTTATATTATGATTTGTGGATTAAGTCTTATTTCCTTTGGAAAGCTTTCCTTGACCTACCCTGTCTGGGGTCACATGGCCTTAGCTCCCTGTTATGGCTCTTACCAACATGTGCTGTTCTGATGACGAACATGTGTCTCTTCTACAGTCATGAGGACCCGAAGACTGTGCCTGTCTATTGATCACTCTAAACCTGCCACATGGAGATTAGAACATGGGAAATGCTGATTGACATTTGTTAAATGAATGAATAAATGCCAGGAGCCCTTCTATACTTAGGTCATGTTTCACTGGAATTACTAAATGTGAAAACTGTTCACGGGGGAGTGCTCAGCAATGAGAAGTAGTGGGTGGGCTGTTGGCATACTCTGGGCCTATGTTGTAAGACTGAGCAAACTGTGGGGGCCTGGGGAGGGTATTGTAGAGAGGAGTCTAGTTTACTCAGGAAGGGGCACAGTGGACGTATTCCCAACATCCACTATCAGAGAGGAAGGGTCACCGGCCCCAGGATGGTTAACTGGTGGGTATGGGCCACTGAGTCTGCGAGCCAGGAGTATGGACCAGCATCTGCTGGGGAGTGTTATGGAGAAGAAGTGAGCCTTGGACAAATACAGTATGTGAAATCCATTTTTCAAAACAAACTCAAAGAAGATGAATTCTTCTTTGTATTGATAAGTGCTAGAAAGAAGCTAACGTATGGCCATGAGGGTGAGAGTGAGGGGTGGAGGAGAGGAGAAGACCTTGGGAGTGCAGTTCTGGGTAAGGACATTTCAGCTGAGACTTGCGCAGTGAGGATGTGTGTCTGCCATGTTCACCGTTATATCTCCCCAGGGTTTGGGAAACATCCTGACATAGATATGATAGGCATTCAATCAATGTGGAAGGATTGGATAGGTCAATGCATGAGGGCTGGCACTAGGCTGGGCACTTGTCACTATTTGAGTTAATCTGCACAATCACTGATGGACTTGAGGCTAGTGTGCTGGGACTTGTGGTCTGTAAGGCTGCTTCCTTACTATCATGATAGACCACTTAGGATTACACACCATCATGTCTGGTAAGGCTTTATTGCTCCAAATGTCTTCAAGGGCATAGTTAAACATGACTGTTACAACAAGTGATGTCATGAAAAGTGGTGTAATGGAAAAAGCAGGCACTTTGACATTGAACAGGCTGAGTTCCTCGATTCACGCTAAGTGACACAGGGTAGCTACTGAGTCTCTGTGAGCCTTGAACAAAACATAAGGGAACACGTATTTCAACCTATGTGAGAGGATTAAATAAAATGAGTCACCTCCAAGGGGCTTGCCCTTAGGAGATGCCTTGAACATGCTAGTTTCCCTGCCCTGCAAGTTGGAGATGCATCTCCCTGCCTGCCATTGGGAAAGGTACTTCTCAGCTCACAGAGCTAGTTCATAAGTAAAAATTGGTGATTTACGGACTGCCTATCACAGGGTTTGTTCTAATCTGCTCACTCACCTCTTTTTTTGAAATACAAATGGTTCTTTGAGCAGAAGAATTGATTGGTCATTGGGTCTAAGAAACATGGAAAAGAAGTAAAAAACAGACGGAGAAGTGAGACAAGCCTGATTAAAAATGAAACCCCAATTGCTGTGTAGGGATTTTGCATTTTTTTTTCTTTTAAGATAATCTATATTTCTAATTAGATGTTATGAACGTTGGTGATTAGGAATATTGCTTTCTATTGTCAAATAGAAAGCATTAAAATGTTACAATCTAAGTACAAGTTAGGATGGTCAGTACATGATTTCAGCATGTGGAATTGTGCTCAGGTAAAATTCAAATCAAACTTCTTCCTCATTCTTGAATGCTTCTCTGGCATATTGAATTCAGCCATGTTTGAAGACATAATTATTTTGACATTTCACAGTCAGCTAATGTAATGGTTTTTAAATGAATTAAACATTCATTAATGTATGAATTTATATTTATTTTGCCATTCTGTGTTGCAGCTGCTAAATTAATATAGCATACTTGAGATTACATTACTAACAGATAATTAATTTTTAATTTTTATATTTTATTTCAAGGAAACTCAAGCATAACTAACATTTAAACTGCCACCCCACTGTCCTTATTGAATTGTTACTCCATCCTGTAGAATAGGAGGGCAGTGACAGATCCCACAAAGTTAAAAGGATGGGGTGGAATTGACCAACATGGGTGCCTCTCCCATCATATAAAGGGAAGAAGAGTCAGGTCTGTTATTACTATTGTTGTTGAAAATGCACTATAGTTTCTTCATATTACAGAGTTGAGTTTAGTATGTCCAGTAGGAAAGTTGTCACTTTCCTCCTCCTGATTTAATGCTTTAAGGATGCCAGGGACAATTGCAGGAGAGCTCATACAACAGAAGGAACCTCAGTGGGCAGCTGCTTTAATCTTCCAGTTTCCCTAATTGACAAATTGGGGCCCAGAGAGTGAGAGTGAGTGTAAGTTTCCCAGGGTTTCAGAGTGAAGCAGTCAGAGCCCATTTCCAGTTGAAGAGACCTGAGAGGGTCCATGGGGCTGAAGGGAGGAGAGGGAAGGGGTCCAGAGAGTGTTGGCAGATCTGGAAAGCCAGAGTGGGTCTGAATGTGTCCTTGGAGGCAAGAAGAGGGGCCATAGCAGGTAGGAAGGGCTGGAGCCAGGGATTTGAAGAGGCAATGAGAGGTGGAGAAAGAGGGTACCTGGGAAAGTTGGAGGAGCCAAGGCTCAAAACCAGCTCTTGCTAGTGTCAAGACTGTTGTCAGGTGTCCTTGAGGGTGGTGACTTTGAGGGCGGGCTTCAAGATGTGTTAGATGTGAGGCAGATGGAGACCAGATGGCCTGACAGCCCAGCACTACATCCCATGATCATATCATCCCTGACCTAACCTTGCAGGAATGCTGGGCATGGTCACTGTTGACTCCACGTTCCTCATTTTACATTGAGGAAGCAAGGGGCTGACACAGCCCACAGCTTGCCTAATGCCATACATTATGTCAGCTTTTTCAGGGTGCATTCTCTGCTCTTTTAGGTTTGAAAAACATAACTTACAAACACATTGTTGTGTCTTTCCTGGACCAGAGGATACATTTATGCTTAAAGATAAGTGCCGTGATATTTAACAGCACATTATCACCTTCATTTCAAATTTTAATAAGAGAGTACTTAACAGACATATTTTACATTTCCTACAATAAAGATATCTGTCTTTGAAATTGGTAAAATGAGATTAATGAGAAAAGAAAAACAGGGCATCATGGTGGGTGGCTTCTGGAAAGCATGACTTTGGGTATATGGTATCTACTCTGCATTTTATGTGGTTGAAAACTGTTTTATTGAATAATACATTTTATATTTTAGAGTAGTTTCATATTCACAGCAACCTTGAATGGAAGGTGCAGAGATTTCCCACATACCCCCTTCCCCATCATAGCCTCCCTCATTATCAGAGTGGGACATTTGTTACAGTTGATGAACCCTCACTGACACAGCATCGTTCCGAGTCCACAGTTCATGTTGGGCTTTGCTCTTGGTGTTGTCATTCTATGGGTTAGGACAAGCGTATAATGATGTACATCCAATGTTATAGTATAACACACAGGGTTTTACTGTCTGAAGGATCCTCTGTGCTCTGCTCATTCATCCCTCCCTCCCCTCTAGCCCCTGGCAACCACGGATCTTTTTATTGTCTCCATAATTTTTGTCTTTTCCAGCACATCACTGAGTTAAAATCATATAATATGTAGCCTTTTCAGATGGCTTCTTTCACTTAGTAATATGCTGGAACTGTTTTTCCTTCCTTCCTTCCTTCCTTCCTTCCTTCCTTCCTTCCTTCCTTCCTTCCTTCCT
>NC_045441.1:36701332-36710901 GCF_002776525.5 Piliocolobus tephrosceles
CCTTCCTTCCTTCCTTCCTTCCTTCCTTCCTTCCTTCCTTCCTTCCTCTCTCTCTTTCTCTCTCTCTCTCTCTCTTTCTTAGACAGAGTCTTGCTCTGTCACCAGGCTGGAGTGCAGCGGTGCGACCTCGGCTCACTGCAACCTCTGCCTCCCGGGTTCAAGCAATTCTCCTGACTCAGCCTCCTGAGTAGCTGGGATTACAGGCAGCTGCCACCACACCTGGCTAATTTTTGTATTTTTAGTAGAGATGGGGTTTCACCATATTGGCCAGGATGGTCTTGATCTCCTGACCTCATGATCCACCCACCTCGGCCTCCCAAAGTGCTGGGATTACAGGTGTGAGCCACTACGCCTGACCCAGAACTGTTTTTCTGAAGGACTTTTGAGAAACAATTTATTATTAATAATTTAAGAGTCAGGATAACATTTTTTCTTTAATTAAAAAAAAAGATTTTCTTTCTTTTAAAAATGTATTTTATTTTCTGTCACGACCAAGCATCTAGGAAGTGCAAAGCCCTGTGCTAGGTGCCACAATGACAGGAAGGCAGTGATAAGAAAAGTTGCTCGTGGTGGCAGGTCTTGTGCAGATGGATTTACCGTGCAGTGGGCGACCACATAGGGAGGTGAGCACACAGGCATCTACGCAGCAGGGAACGGAGAGGCTCTGCTCAGCCTGGGAAAGTTGGGTGTCTGGAGGCAGAGCTCTAAAAGATAGGTAGGTTCAAGAAGGGAGAAGTGGTGCCTTGTATCCGATGGCCTTGAGGAGACAGGAGGGAGACAGGGCATGAGTGCAGAGAGGTGGAGGCGCCTAAGATTGTGGAAAGACTTTGGATGCAACGTGGAGCCTTTGCACAGATTCCTGTAGTGGGGGATCTCCTTTGAGGAAGAGCCCTGCGGCTCAAAGCATAAGGTAGATTGGAAGGGTGAGGTGGGGGTGGGACTGTTAAGAGCACAGCAGTTTCCTGGGCGTGATCTATGGGTGCTGGACAGACACACAGGTGGAGAGACATTGGGAGGTCACCCTGAGCAGATGGGGAGGTTGGTTGGCTGTGAGGACCAGGGGGAGGAGAGTCATGACTGGCTTCCAGGAAGTGACTTGTGAGGCATGGGGCATGGAGAAGACCACACATAGTGTGTAATTCATCCTTCAAACGGGGGCGCTTTTGAGAATGACAAGAGGGCACCGTTCATAACCACACAAGAATAAATGAAAAGCAAGTCTGTCCTGGGCAAACTGGGGTGAATGAGTACCCCACTTGTAGGGGATACAGGGAAAGGAGCCACTTTGGGGACGTAGAGAAAATTAATATTTACAAAATCAATTAGGCCAAGAAAAACAAAATCTTTATTTTATTACCTTTGGAACTCAAAAGGCACAGCTTTACCCTCATCATCTGAATGTTCATCTTGATGATTTAAGGAATGTTTAGGAATTTGTATCACTTTGAATCTTTAAAAAGTGATTTTGTGAGAGTGGCTAGTTCAGGAGAGGACTGTCTATTATTTATTTCTCTGTGTGTTTCCTCTGGCAGAAAACCCTTCCTGGACCAAGGACATTTTGTGTGCTACTCTGAGTTGCAAGCAAAGTGGGATAAGGCATCTCATTTTATCTGCTATACAAGGAGTCACTTTGGCGCAGGACCATTTCCAGGTTTGTCATCTTTAATATTTCAGAGAATTTCATGTTCATACTATTGGCCCTTGCAAGGCAGTCAAGTTATTCAAACCTTGCTGCTTGGTTCTTATAACTACAGCAACGGTGTCACACACACAGTCTTGTTGCAAGTCGGGCTTACAGAATGACTGCTCACCCTTCCTCCCTCTTGACCTCTCCCAGTGGTGTGCTGGGGTTGAGTGGCATTGATTTATGAGAGCTGATTGTTAAATTTTCGGGAATTTTGCAAGCTGATTGTTAAACATAGATATCATCATAATAAATAAATTACATAAACTTATGATGAAATAAATCATGTTAGAAACATAAGAAATAATTACTCAAGATTCATCACTTCCTAATTATTTTAGTATGTTTTGCTGTTATCTATCTTCCCGAGATGATTTGCTTTCGTTGTATCCACATGATGGAAATACTATGCAGTCTTGTGCTAAGTGCAGTTTTTCCCATCTCTATGTTTAGTGACGTTATGGTGGCAGCTTGAACTGGGCCATGCGGGGGCATTTGCACCATGGAAATTGGCAAGTGCTCCAAATCAGATTTTTTTTTTCTGGAGAGTTAGTTTTTAAATATTTACCAACCCAGCACTGGCTCTAACTAATTGAATACACCGGCTAGTACCAAAAATTGATGGCTGAACGGGAACCAGCATAGCAGTTTCCTTTTTATTAAATTGGACACATGCCCAATAGGCTCCCATGTAGGGTATCCAACTACAGCTAAGTCAGAGAATGTGACTTTTATTTGGGGGCCACTCCTTTGTCCTAGAATTAAAGACCCCTGAGCCCCTAGGCAGGCCTGATCTTCCCGACAAGCTTGGACAGTGGTGATGTCTTTCCAACAATGCAGCGAAGACCTGTCTTTCTTCTAGGTCTGGTTCTGAATGTTATTTCTTGCTTTTGTGATGCATATGTCTGTGAGCATGAGATTATCACAGAAAGCAGAGAAATAGATGATGCCGAGAGAGATGAGAGATAGCCATGCCAGACTCCCACAGCATAGCAAGGGTGTAGAATGCCATGTCTTGGTGAAGGGTCAGGAGGGAGTGAGAGCTGCTGGTCCCTAATCAATGTCTTGTGGCCTTTGGAGGAGTTGCACATGTCAGCAGGAAGCCCTGAGCAGTCCCTAGCAATGACCAACTCTACAACCCCATATTCACATTGATTTTTTTAGAAGATCAAATTCTTATTTCCAGGTTGTGCAGATCTTTGTCAGATATTAAATGTGGATACAGAAAAAAAAAAAATCCTCAGAGACAATTTTTTTTTTTTTTTTTTGACATGGAGTCTTGTACTGTTGCCCGGGCTGGAGTGAAATGGTGTAATCTCAGCTCACTGCAACCTCTGCCTCCCTGATTCAAGCAATTCTCCTGCCTTAGCCTCCCCAGTAGCTGGGATTATAGGTGCCTGCCACCACACCAAGCTAATTTTTGTATTTTTAGTAGAGACAGGGTTTCACCATGTAGGCCAGGCTGGTCTCGAACTCCTGACCTCATGATCTGCCCACCTTAGCCTCCCAAAGTGTTGGGATTACAGGCGTGAGCCACCATGCCTGGCCCCTCATCCTCATATACAGACAATTTTTTAGTGGTGAGTGAAGGTTATAATAATAAAATAGTCAAGAGACTCCAGCTTTCAAAGCAACTGACCCAAAGACTGTATTTATAGTTCAAATTGTTATATGATTGTCAACAAGTCTGGCTGGTAACAGTTGAGTTAGTTTTGCTGAAGAGCAGAAGTTCCTGTCTTTAATGACAAAAATAGTATGTTGCTTACCTCAGGATGCAAAGCTTTTAGGATGGGTCTGTGGGTCAAGGGCTTCAAGTATGTGAGACTTTTAGAAATATGAATCTTTTTCAGGCTGTGGGATATGAAGTGCCCAACAGAGGTGGGCCAAGAGCACAATGCCATTTGTTAGTTTTCAATATCTAAATAATTATTTTAAATATAGGTTTCTCAGTAGCAACATGGAATTCCCATTGGAAGAGAAAGTTTCAGCTGATCAAATCGATATGACAAAAGTTTTGGGGCTGCCAACTCCTTACCCTCTTCCACCCTTTGTTCCAAACAGTAAAAAGCAGCAGTAAAGAGATGAATGGGCAGCAGAAATTAAATTTCAGATATGATAGCAAGTGCCCACTGTATCTCCTGGGATAAGCTGAGTTGGAGAATGTGGCTGGAACTTCAGGTTGGGTGGGGGCTTCCTACTGCCTCTTTAGATCTAGACCTTTGGGTCCACCTGTGCACATTTATCCCCTATTTCCTGATTCCAGGCCTGATCTAGCCAGAGAAAGAGAGTCTGATAGGTGTTTTCTTTCACACATGGTGGTTTTACCAGATCCCAAAAGTATAGCCTGATGAATGTCAATCTCAACCTTTGCCCTAGATGCTTCTCCTTACCTGGAGCCTGGTACACCTGTGCTGAAGAACCCTGGAATTTTAATTCCAGTAGTCCTTGCTACTGGGGTAGAATGTGCACTTTTCTACTTTATAATCCTCTGTATGTCAAAATTATTATTTTGTTAAATTTAAGAATAACATCCATAGCAGGAACATTATAAATGCATTGAATGAAAATTAATTTGCATGCAGTTACAAATTATGAACTAGAGGTTCTTTGCTATAAGGGAATACTCCATGGTAGAGCCCTCATACAATGGGTTTAATTCAATCTATGTTCTCAAGAGTGAGTTGGTCCCTAAAGGGATATTCACCTATATCTATTGTTCTGACCTAGTTGTATCTGTGCATTGGTATGCTACAAAAAGGGTTCTCTTTGGAGCAAGAAGAACACCGAGCCTGTGAAATGCTTGGGTGAGAGAATTGGAGAAGGTTTAGAGAACTTCACGCTCAGAAAAAACAAAACAAAACAAAACAAAATGCAGAGTGTGAAAGTCCAAGGGCTTCTATGCATGTTATTGGAAATGTACATGTAGCTTGGAGTCTTGAGGCTGGACCTAGACATCTCTCTGCCTTGCAGATGCTCTGCCTGAGTTTGCTGCCATCCTTTCCCTTTCTGCTTTGCTGTGGTTACATTCAGACAACAATTGGGGTCTGTGCACATTAGGGGCAGTGGGTGAGGGAGGGCCGGAGGAGGCTGTGTCTCCTGCGATAGAGCAGGCCGCGGAAACTTAAGTGAAGAAAGGAAAGAAGTCTGTATCCTTGAGCGCTGCCACACGATAGAAAATGGAGACTGGCTTGAGCTGACCTCTCCCTGTCAGACTCCTTCAAGTGTTACTCACACAATGCAGGGGTTCAGTTGCTTGGCAGGTATCAACTCAGTGACCACAACCAAGGAGGATTTAGCAATGAGATTTAAGTAAGCAGAACACCAGGGATGGTTCCCAAGTAGTGCCTCTGAGCTGGGGACTGGGTTAGGTTTTATCAACATCGTGTAATGAGGATCTGATTGACTGGATCCTGCCCTGGGTGATGCCAGAGCTCAATGCAATTGGATCCTGGATCCTGCCATGCAGTGTGTCCGCTTCTTAATTCAGTCCCCGCTCCTCAGTCCGAGCACTCCGGTTCCCGCTGTGGTTGCATACTGGTTCATCTGGGCATGCTCGGGTTATGTGACCTGAGGGTCCATGGCAACTGAAAAAAACTCACAACTTCGTTACGTAAAAGTTGAACCAGATGGGCCGGGTGCGGCTAACATAGACAGCAGACACCACTCCACCTGCCCAGCCCCTCAACCTCCATATGCGAAGTCTCACTCCTCTCCTCCCTATCTGAGCCAGGCATTGACACAGACTCCGCCTCGCCCAGCCCCACGTCACTCAGCTCCCAGGACTTTCCCTGGGCTCCTCTTGCATCCTTCACCAGCTGTCTCCAATTCCACACCTGGCTCCTCTATGTGGCACAAGGACCCAGGCTGTGTCCAGACCCTTTCTTTTCTCAGTCTATGCTCACATGCTAGCTAATCTTATCCAGATTCATTTGCAACCTAAAAACCCCAATTACTTCCTGACAACTTCCAAATTTCCTTCTCCGGCCAATACCTCCCCTGACCTTCACGCTCCTGTGTTCAGTTGCATTCCCTCTCAGATGTCAAACAGGCCCCTCAACTCTACTCATGTGAAAAAAAAACAAAAAAACCTCTTCATCTTTCCATGTAATTTTTCCCTCCCCTGGTATTCTTTCCCTCAGATGCCAGGGACAACAACGCTGGCATACTTGTTTAGTCTTTCTTTCTTTCTTTTTTTTTTTCAGTTAGAAAACTCTCCCTTCTACCTTCCAAATGTTTCCATGATCTGGCCATGTTCTACCACCTCCACCAGCACCTTTCTGATCCGAACCAGCTCTCCCTTCCTCCTCCCCTTGCCTCCATCCTTAATGCAGTAGCCAGAGTGATCCTTCCAAAACATCATCAGACGGTGTTACTCCTTTGCTGAGAGTGCCCAGTGTCTTCCAGTCTTATTTGGAATCAAATGTCTGATTTCTAAGGGAGGCCACTGCTAGGTCCTGCTGTCTGGGTGGCACATCCTTCCCTCTGCCCTCCCAGGCACTCTCTTCTCCACTTCGCTGGCTCCTTTGCACCCAGCTCAGAGCCTTTGCACCCGCTGCTTCCTCACCTGCAGTGTGCTTCCCTAATGATGCTAAGAAGTCCTTCGTCTTGCACCTCCAGCACTGCCCCAACCCCCACCTTATTTTCCTCCAGGTCACCTGTGACATGCTGACCAGTTTGCCCCTGTGGCTGTCTGTGGGTAGTGTTCCTGCACTGGAGTGTGAACCTCATGGAGGTAGGAGTTTTGTCTCCTGTGTTCACAACTCTCAGTCCAGCACTTATCTTGGGCCTGGCACTTGGCAGGTGCTCCATAAGTATTTGTTGAATGAATGAATGAATAGTCCTGTAAGATTTCTGTTCAAGTTCCACTCCCACATCACTTGGGAAAAAAAGAAACTTATAAAATGAATGACAATAATAGATGAATTGGAGTCAAGAAGTTGCATGCTTTGTAATAATCTATTGGCTGGTTTAGTTCCCCCCACAGTGAGATTTTGAGGTTTGGTTGAGGTGGTGGTGACAGTGGCATGAGTGCTCTGATCGTGGATTAATGTTCATCAGTTCCTGAGAAGTCTTCACTCCGCCACTAAATCTACCTCAGCTGTGCTGGGGTCTCCATCTTGGGGCGGCCTCCAGAGCTCAGCTCCCAACCTTGACTTTTCAGCAGTGTTCACATTTCCTTGGAGCATATATTTGTTAGCTCCCTTTGGTCCCTTGAATGGTTCATGATTTTTCTTTGCAAGAGAAACTGACAGTGGTTTTGAAAAAAAATTTAAAGTTTTATTTCGACAGAAATATTATCTAAGTGTTGACCTACATATGATACCTTCCCATAATTGGTGCAACATGGAACTAGGCTTCCAATATCAGTAAGAATATAGTGATATAAATAAAATGTGATGAAGCAAATAAATTCTGATGATGTAAAATAAAGTATTTATGGTAGAATAGCTGTGTCTAGGGAAAGTGTATAGATTCATGTGTATGTTTATAGACATAGACGTTATATGTTTGTGGTATTTTTCAGGTGGTTTTAAATTTTAAGTTACCTATATTTGTCATTTAATTCCACATATGGTAAGTGTTTTGCATGTTGTCAATTAATAGGTATTATTCTAAAGGTTTTCTTTTTTGGCAAAATGATTGGTCTTTTAAAAAACTGATTGTTTCCGGGAAGATACTGATAAGATGTCCATGAAATCTTAGAGGTAGGGGCTGGAGATGTGGAGGGTGGGGACCTACTTCTAGAGTCTTTCCAGATGTTCCTCAGAGTCTCAGGAGCCCCTCCACCTGCAGCGGGCAGAACAGGAGCCTCCCAGACTGCACTGCTGACTTTCAGAGCAGGGCAAATCCAGGTTTTATTCCCCTCACATATGAATAGCCACATATGATTTATTTCTAATCATTGTGTTTGTGGCTATGAATTTTGAAAAGCTTAAATTTTCTTTAAAATTTTTTAAATTTTCATATTTATTTTTAGTAGTATATATTTAAAACGTACAACACAATGTTTAGATAAACACACAGAGTGACATGATTACTACAAACAAATGAGCATATCTGTCATCTCAGAGTTATCTTTGTGTGTTGTGCGTGTGTGTTAAGAGCACCTAAAATCTACTTTCTTAGCAGGCTTCAGTATGTAATACAATATTAGCAGCTATAATTCTCATGCTGTATATTACTTCTCTAGATGTGCCTATTCTACGTAACTGCAACTTTATACCGTTTGACCAACATCTTCATTCCTCCCACGTTCATTCCTGGTAACCACGACTCTATGCTTTGTTTCTATGGGTTTGACTTTTACAAAGTTTGACTTTACAGGTAAATGAGATTGTGTAGTAGTTTTCTTTTTGTGGCTGACTTACGTCACTTGGCATATCTTCTGGGTTCATGTGTGTTGCTGCCAATGGCATAATTTCCTTCTTTTTATGGCTGAATAATATTTTATTGTATATAATGTCACATTTTCTCTATTCATTCATCTCTTTAGAAACATTTTGGCTGATTCTATATCTTGGCTTTTGTGAATAATGTAAATATCTCCTTGGGATGTAATTTCATTTCCTTTGGCTTTATACCCAGAAGTGGGATTTCTGGATCATATGGTAGTTCTATTTTTAATATTTTGAGAAATCTTCATAGTGTTTTCCATAATGGCTGTAGCAATTTACATTTCCACCAATAGGGCACAAGGTTTCCCTTTCCTGCACACCCTCACCAACTCGTTATTTCTTGTCTTTTTGGTAACAGCCATCCTAACAGGTATGAGGTAATAGCTCACTGTGGTTGATTTGCATTTTCCTGATGATGAGTGAAGTTGAGCACCTTTTCTTTCACCTGTTTGCCATCTTTATGTCTTCTTTGGATAACGTCTGCTCAGCTTCTTTGTCCTTTTTTTAAATTGATTTTTTTTTGTTTTTCTGCTATTGAATTGTGTGTGTTCCTAAGAACAGAGCTTCGGGAAGTTAAGAGCCAGGCCATTTGGTGGAGAATTGCGTGTTCTCTGCTATATGTTCAAGAACATGCTGTCTTGCCTGGCTGGCTAGCAGCAGAGCCGGGAGTAAAATTTGGGCTTCTGTATTTCCACAGCCAAGGGCTCTTTCTCCTACTGTGGAATGCACAGAAGCAACTGACATGATCGCTTGTTCTCTGTGTTTCCTGAGACTAATAAGAACAAACTAAAATCTTACAAATAAGTATGTGTGTTTCTAACCTATTTCATTGCTATGTTTTCTAGGAAATTGAAAAGATATGGTCCTTGCCCAATCAGCTAAACTGTGAAAGTCTTGGCAAGAATCTTTCTAGCACCTTGGAAAGCTTCAAGAGCAGCTTGAAAAATGCCACTGACCAGGACTGCACATGCCAGCCGAGGCTGGAGACGGTGCAGCAGCACTTGCACATGTACGCTCTGATATTCTTTCATGCCCTCCCCAGTACTTCCATTCGTAGAGAGGATGTCTAGCACTTTTAAAATGTGAATTTCAGACAGTAGTCTGTACAACATACTCTTAATGTACATATTAATACGTATTCTCCAAACATCAAAGTTTTCCATGAAAATTTTTGAGTGGTAAAATGTAACAGCAGCATTAATCAGAAGGCTAACTTTATTGGCGACCAAGATATTAGATAAAAGAATGTAATCCACAACGCTTGGTAGCAAATGCCTGTAATCCCATCTAATGGGAGGCTGATGTGAGAGAATCGCTTGAGGCTACAAATTTGAGACCAACCTGGGCAACATAGCAAGACCTTGTCTCTAAAAAGTAAAAGCAACAATAACAAAAAAATGAGCAGGATTTGGTGCAGTGCATTTTTGATCCCAACCACATAGGAGGCTGAGGCAGGAGGGTTACTTGACCCCAGGAATTTGAGGCTGCAG
>NC_045441.1:36711001-36744429 GCF_002776525.5 Piliocolobus tephrosceles
ACTCTGCCCAGCTAATTTTGTTTTTGTATTTTTAGTAGAGATGGGGTTTCACCGTGTTAAGCAGGATGGTCTCAATCTGCTGACCTCGTGATCTGCCCGCTTTGGCCTCCCAAAGTGCTGGGATTGCAGGCGTGAGCCACCGGGCCCGGTGGCAAATATTTTTCAAATTACCTTCATTTTTGATCAATTTTGCATAGTGTTCTAAAAGTGTAAAGCACCAGAAGGGGAAATAAGGAACTTTGAATTCTGCAAATGACTTTTTCATGGAAAGAATTATGTTCATCTGACCCTGGCTATCCTAATTTCTCATACGTTCCATGATCTATCCTATCTATTCTTTTTTTTTTTTTTTTGAGATGGAGTCTCGCTCTGTCGCCCAGGCTGGAGTGCAGTGGCCGGATCTCAGCTCACTGCAAGCTCTGCTTCCCGGGTTCACGCCATTCTCCTGCCTCAGCCTCCCGAGCAGCTGGGACTACAGGCACCCGCCACGTTGCCTGGCTAGTTTTTTGTATTTTTTAGTAGAGACGGGGTTTCACCGTGTTAGCCAGGATGGTCTCGAACTCCTGACCTCGTGATCCGCCCGTCTCAACCTCCCAAAGTGCTGGGATTACAGGCTTGAGCCACGGCGCCCGGCCTATCCTATCTATTCTTTTCACAGTTGCAAAGAGCCATTTATTATGCATCCTTATTCCCCTGGTTCATCTCACTTGGCAGGAGCTCTGAGAAAGAAATACTGCAGTGTGGGTAGTATTAATGGATATTCACATACAGATGGTGTTGGGAGACATGTGCGTCTAATTGTTGGAGGAATTTTATGGAAATGTGATCTTGTTCTCCAGCCCATCTCCTGGGAGCTGAGGCAGTATTATTCATTCCAACATTGTTTCTGATGTTTTATCTTGCCTAATTTACCTTTAATTTTCTGCCATTTTAGGTTGGCCAAAAGCCTCGAGGAAACTTGGTCATCAGGGAATCCCATCATGACTTTTCTCAGCAATTTCACAGTAACTGAGGGTAAGTATGTGGTTTTCCAAGTTTGCTTGATTAAAAATTAAATTTAGTTTCTCATGCAAATATATTATTAAAATAAAACATACAACAGAAAATTTGTGCTATATGTGATACATAATCATTTAGAACTTGGCTGGTCTGATGTATTTGGCATTTATAAAGAAAGTCCTGAAATCCTAGGGTACCACACTGAAGCAGAGGAACAAAGAGAAGCTTCTGTGGTCTGGATTTTGCTCTGGCCTTGCCCCCTTGGACAAGCAACTGATGCCTGTGTGTCTCTGTTTCCTTGGCTGTTCACTCTATCAACTTATGAAGTTTCTTGTAGCATCAATATGCCATGTCTGAAGAATTCTGGCAAATACTTAAATGACCCCTCTCGTTAAAAAAGTGAGATGAGTAGATGCATGTATACAAGTCAGTTTCCTATAGTACTTGGTCACTGCTCCCTAAGAAGAAGCTCTTTCTTTTTTTTTTTTTTAAGTCTCACTCTGTCACCCAGGCTGGAGTGCAGTGGCGCGATCTCACCTCACTGCAGCCTCCGCCTCCTGGGTTCAAGCTATTCTCCTGCCTCAGCCTCCTGAGTAACTGGGATTACAGGCATGTGCCACCATGCCCAGCTATTTTTTTTTTTTTTTGTATTTTTAGTAGAGACAGGGTTTCAACACTTTGGTCAGGTTGGTCTTGAACTCCTGACCTTGTGATCTGCCCACCTGGGCCTCCCAAAGTGCTGGGATTACAGGTGTGAGCCACCGCACCCGGCCAGAAGAAGTTCTTTCTAAAGTAAATGTTCTTGAAACATTCAGGCCTTAGAGAGAGTAGACCAGTAACCAGAAAATACCACAGAACCTGGCATTTTGGTTTATTGTCATAAAAATTATTTAAGTTATTTCTGGGGGAGTGAGGTATGACTTTATTTAGTGATTTATGGGTTGAATGGCATGAAAGAAACTATCCTAGCCAGGTTGTAATATCAAATTTTGTTTTTGCAGTCAATAATGACCTAAACCTTTATTACACAAATTTCTTATTTTCCTTACTTTGCAGATGTGAAAATAAAAGATTTGATGAAGAATATCACCAAGTTGACTGAGGAGCTTCGCTCTTCCATTCACATCTCCAATGAGACTGTCCATAGCATTCTAGAAGCAAATATTTCCCACTCTAAGGTGTGGTGCTGCTTCTTGTCTGTCTGTTTTGCTCATGGGAGGAGCCTTAGCCTGAAGTTACTGGCACTGTGTTGTCCTTTCTTCCTTCTTCCCTTCCTCTCCTTTGGCTAGTGGAGTGGGTTGCTGCACGAATGATATAATTGGAGGCAGAAAGGAGACAAAAGAACAAGCAAGGAACCAAAGGGTGTCATTGTCCCATGCCAAAATCTTAGGGTTTTTAATTCCATAATATTTTCTTTATTTGAAGTTAGAACAAAGTTGGTGATTATTTATTCAGTTGATTCCCAGCCCTGATGCAAGACACCTGGGAAGAGTCTCTGCTTGGTTCAGCAGCTGTTGCAAAATTCTTAAAATACCCAAAACCAAAAAGAGCTAAAAATATCTAAGAATCGACTACGACTTCCTCTGAGTGGAGAGTGACTGGGCGCAGTCTGACTGTGTGCTACCATCGCTGTGAAAGCAAATGGGTAATGGCAGGCAGTGTCATCTCCAAGCTGAAAAATGTGATAAAACAATCAAAGAGCTATTGCAACAAACCAAGGAATAAGTAACATATGGGCCACATGGCGTATGGTTTATCTGTGGAAAAGGGGAACGGGGACATTTCATGTTGTCCACAGCAGATATCACCTGGATCCTTAGCAGGAGATTTTCTGAGACAGCTTTCAGCACTTCTAGTTGGCGTTTTACCTTCCTGTACAGAGAACCTTCCAGAAGTAGTAACCATGGAGCTGACTCATAAGTGAACATTGCAATTGACCATCAACTGGGCCCCAACATACATTTAATTTCATGTATTTTCTGGTTAATTGGGGCTTATTGCAAGCTTGACGGGTAGACTAATGAAGAATTAATCTAAATTAAAAAGAGATTAGAAGCTGGGAAACCAAAATTCAAATGACAGTGTCACCACGTTACTTATAATAAGGCACTTAGTACTTATCTTCAAGGAAAAAATGTCAAATTCAGCTTATTAAACATGCAAGAGCCAAGGAAAGCAGGGGACAGTGCTGAAATTGTCTCTTGCCTACCTCACATGATGCCTTACAGAGAAACAATGAAGATTTTTGGTTTAAAATCTTTAGTTATTGAAACGAGTAACTGGGGAAAGAAGCAGTGGCTGGAGTAATTGGAGTAGCTACCTGGGAATGTTTTAAGACCAGGGTCAGATTAGCTAACTTTTGGGGTCCCTTTCAAATTCAGTTTTATGATACTTTTTGGGTTTGGGCTCAACTATTTTTGATGACCACTGCCTGATGAAACAAGTGGCCACTTGGTGTCACTGCTGTTCTATTATGGGAGGGCTGTGCACAGAGAAGGCGCCTGTGATAATGTGGTATTGTCTTGTGTAGATGGTTTTGCAGTGCTTTTCTTGCACTCTGTGTATCTTTCTCTACCTCTTTGTCAGTATGAATCATTAAGACTGCCTAAACAGCTGGACAGTTAAGTAATTGGGAGGAGTATTTAAAAAGCTGCATTCTTGCATTTCAAATAAGTAATGAGATTATTTGCTTTGATGGTTAAGTATATCCATAAATTCACATGTATCTACAGATCCTAGGCAAGGAATTCATGTTAGGTTAGGAGGTGACACTTTGGATATTTGTTTTTTCTAGATTGTCAGGTTTTCAGTAGCACCATATGATTTCGAGTATCCTTTTCTTGTCTTTCTTCCTGGGCTTCTCTACCATAGCTTTAGTCAGTTTGCAAATAATCACATCAGATTCTTAGTCCAGGTTGTTGGTGGCCTGCAGGGAATACTTTGCTGTGGTGTTAAAGCCCTGGCAAAATTGCAGAAATCTTCATTCATTCATTTCTTCCTTTATTCACTTAGGATGTTTCTGCATGACAGGAATTGTCCCAAAAATTTGGGCTCAAAGTCCGTGCTCCAAGAAAGCCAATGATCTATGGGGGATGACACAGTAAATATGCAAACAAATGAAGATTGGTGTTAAGAGACCAGAAAGTTCTATGATGCAAATAGAACACAACAATGAGGACAGGTGGTCCCTGGAAGCCTCCCTGAATCAGTGAAGATGGATGTCAGACTGGAATGATGATGAGCATATAATGAGTTATGTGAGAGTCACAGAGCTGGGGACATTCCTATCAAAAGACCAGAGGCAGGAGTGAGCAGAAGGAGGGAAAGGCAGCAGATAAATGGATACCATCTCATTTTTCTTTCCTGCCCTCTTCCCTGGCTGCAGAGAACCTGCCATGGGCACCCATCTATGGGAATTTCCTTTTTCTTGCAGAGCTCCATTCTCTAATATCAGCATCACCCAATTAAAACCACAAATCACAGGGTCTTGCTGGACACTGGAGCCCATCTAGCCCAGCCTTCTGTCCCGGGCTTGGATCCTGTCCACCTGCCCTGTGAAGCACCCATCTACTTCATGCTGTGTTCCCATGTTTTAGGCACACATTTGAATCAACAATGACTTCCTTCCTTGTGTTGGGCCAAATTTTTATTAACAATGAGGTCAAAGTATCAGGACCCAAATAGATTGAGACAGCAATCAAGTCAGCCTTCTGCCCCTTTATTTTCTGTGCTAAACAATTGGGCAGCACTCAGAGGACTTTTGCTTGGAAGAGGAATATTTTTTCACAATCCTCAGTGGATTTGTTCTCCCCGCCCCACAAATCTTAAGGAGGAAGGGAGAGGACTTTCCCTGAAAGTTCCAATCTCTTCTGGGAGGCTCCTTCAAATGAAATGGTATTCTGAATTTTTTTTCTGTTTCTTTTGAGCAGAAATGATTGAGTTTAGTGAATCTGGTCAAATTTTCTTATCCCACTTGGGGCCGGTCCCGGGGGCTGGTTCTGTTGGTTGCGTCATTAACAGAGCTGCTGGGCACAATTTATGGGGAAGGAGAGATTCCTCTTAGGAGTTTGGAAACATTACACATTGCCTTTGTTTTAATACATGAAGTTTGTTTCCTGAAAAGCTTCAACAGATAGTTCTTGGTGAAACTCATTTCAGAGCAGACACTGGTCAAAATCTGCTTATTCTGTTTTTTTTTTTTTTTCCTCCTTTCTCTGAAGACAAAAAGTAATTAATGTGTGACTAGAGTTATGGGTTTCTGGGATCATGAGAAGTTTGGCCTGAAGTTTCCTGGAAGACACCATCTGTTGTGTGCAGCGCTCCTTCTAGAGAGAGTCCTTCCTATGCCCTAGACCGCTTGTCTGGCTCTGTCACCACATCATGACGTTGGGGTTTATGGTCCTTGTAATCCAGGGTTCCCAGAATGAAGTGCACACACCCATCCACCACCATCTCGTTCTCTGGTGCTCTTAGAGTAGGGCTTTTCTCTTCTTTGATTTGTTGTTCTACCAGAGTATTCTCAGTAAATATGGTAGGTTCTCATTAAACATTCACTAAAATGAAGTGAAATTCTAGCTACTCTCCTTCCATTAACTCAGCTAGCGTTTCTTAGGTTTATGAAAGCCACATTACCTTATTTGCTCATTAAGAATTCTGAGAAATGAATATTGTGCTAAGGGCATTTGTGTCTCATTTAACTCCCTCTGAGCAGGGCATTTCTCTTCTTTCACAGATGAATGTGGTGCTGTGGAAGTCACAGCTGGGAGAGGGCCTGAAATCAAACCCAGGTCTTTGAACTCGAACTGTGTTATTCTTCCATCACATGATGTTATTGTTTCAATTTATTATAAATTAATAGTTCTAAGAAAATTACTGCTTGCCGATGGGTTTCCTCTTCTCCTACTTGCACTTATGTAAATATTTTTAAAACTTAATTCCCCAATTGGCATTGATCTCTGCAAAAATGCTTCTTGATAGTTTTAGCAAAATATATTTTCCTTTTTATTTTTAAAAAGGAAACTATTATCTTAGGCTTAGGGGTGCATGTGCAGGTTTGTTATACAGGTAAACTCGTGTCGGGGGTTTGTAGTACAGATTATTTCATCACCCAGGTATTAAGCCTAGTATCCAATAATTATTTTTTTCTGATTCTCTCCCTCCTTCCAACCTCCATCCTCAAGTAGGCCCCAGTGTGCTTTGTTCCCCTCTTTGGATCCATGTGTTCTCATTATTTAGCTCCAACTTATAAGTGAGAATTTGCGGTATTTGATTTTCTGTTCCTGTATTAGTTTGCTGAGGATAATGGCCTCCAGCTCCATCCATGTCCCTCCAAAGGACATGACCTTGTTCTTTTTATGGCTGCATAGTGTTCCATGGTGTATATGTACCACATTTTCTTTATCCAGTTTGCCCTTGATGGACATTTAGGTTGGTTTCATATCTTTGCTATTGTGAATAGTGTTGCAATGAACATACATGTGCAGGTATCTTTATGGTAGAGTGATTTATATTCCTTTGGGTATACACCCAATAATGGATCAAATGGTAGTTCTCTTTTTAGTTCTTTGAGGAATCACCTCACTGGTTTCCACAATGGTTGAACTAATTTACATTCTCACCAGGAGTGTATAAATATTCCCTTTTCTCTGCAACCTCGCCAGAATCAGTTACTTTTTTGACTTTTTATAATAATCATTCTAATTGATGTGAGATGGTATCTCACTGTGGTTTTGACTTGCATGTCTCTAATGATCAGTATTATTGAGATTTTTTTCATATGCTTGTTGGCTGCATGTATGTTTTCTTCTGAAAAGTATCTGTTCATGTCCTTTGCTCACTTTTTAATGAGGCTTTTCTTCTTGTAAAATTTTTTAAGTTCTTTATAGATACGCAGTGTTAGACCTTTGTCAGGTTTGCAAAACCTCCCATTCTGTAGATTGTCTGTTTACTCTATTGATAGTTTCTTTTGCTGTGCATAAGCTCTTTAGTTTAATTAGGTCCCATTTTTCAATTTTTGCTTTTCTTGAGATTGCTTCTGGCATCTTCATCATGAAATCTTCGCCCATTCCTATGTCCAGAATAGTATTACCTAGGTTGTCTTCCAGGGTTTTTATAGTTTTGGGTTTTACATTTAAATCTTTAACCCATCTTGAGTTGATTTTTGTATAGCATAAGGAAGGAGTCCAATTTCAATCTTCTGCACATGGCTGGCCAGTCATCTCAGCACCATTTATTGAAGAGGGAATCCTTTCTCCATTGCTTGTTTTTGTCAGGTTTGTCAAAGATCAGATAGTTACAGTTGTATAGCCTAATTTCTGGACTCTCTATTTTCTGTTAGTTGCATTGGTCTATGTGTCTGTCTTTGTTTTGTTTTGTTTTACCAATACCATGCTGTTTTAGTTAATTGGATATTCTTTCAAGGTGTTTTTTAATATCAAATTCTGATACTTTAATTTGCAAAGTATCATTTTTTCTCTCAACTTCATCAGTCACCAAAAGATGAGAGTATTTTTTATATTTTCATCCAAGTTGTTAGTGCAGAAAGATTACCATGGCGTAGGAAGGTATCACCTAACACCTATTTATTTGTTTGGGCTCTTAAATCAGTTGCAACAGGTCTGTCCGGGGTGTCTTGGTAAGTTATTAGCCTATTAGTTTCATCGTTAAAGGAAAATGGCTTTATATTGACATGGCTCGTTGATCATGACTGTATCAACATGGTTTCCAGTAATTTTCTTTTTCTTCAAGGGCTTACACATAATCTTTTTGATAATCCATAATCAGAACTCTTCCAGAATTGATGTTATCATCTATTAGTAATTTCTAAAGTCTACTTTACAAAATAAAACCTGGATAGTTTTCATTTCCATCATGACTTCTTAAAAACTGTAGATAGTAGAAATGTCATTCTTTCTGAAGGCATGAAGAGGAAACAGGGAGAGAGGGAACTGGAAATGGAGACAGTTTTGGTGGAGAGGGTGGCCAGACAGCAGCCGTGGCCTCACTGAAGAACTACAGCCCGGCTGAATGGTAGTTCCGCTTTAAGTTCTCTGAGAAATCCCCACACTGCTTTCCACAGAGGCTGAACTAATTTACATTCCCACCAACAGTGTATAAATGTTTCCTTTTTCTACAATCTCACAAACATCTTTTATTTTTTGACTTTTTGATAATAGCCTTTCTGACTGGTGTGAGATAGGATCTCCTTGTGGTTTTGACTTGCATTTCTCTAATGATCAGCGATGGAACAATAGACATGGGGGAATACTAGAGGGGCACTACTAGATGGGGAGGATGGGAGGGGGAAAACGGGTTGAAAAACCACCTATTGGGCACAATGCTCACTACCTGGGTGATGTGACGGTTCACACACCAAACCTCAGCAACACACAACTTACACTTGTAACAAACCTGCAAGTACCCCATAAACCTAAAATAAAAATTGAGAACACAAGGAACTACAGCCAGATGATGCCTGCCTCACTGGGCAAGGACACCATTGGCACCTAGAGGCCAGCTGCCAGGATGCTTATCCACAGATCTCTTAGGCATCCTGTTTTACCCTTCCAGTGTGAAGATGGTTCTTTTTAGGAATATGAAAACCCAGAAGGAATTAATTAGTTCTCTTAAGTGTAATCATCATCCTTAATCAATAAACCCACTTAATTCTTATTCATCTTTTCCCTTTAATATCCTGTAAGTCAAAACTGTGCTTTTGCTAGTAGTGACTGATAGGCTTCTTAGTAGTAATGTCATTTTTGAGCACTTATATACACTACCCCTGAGCTGAATGCTTTACATCTCATTTAATTCTCCTAACAACACTTTGGAGTCCTTTGTCTTCTATTGTCATCTCTGGTTGTATACACAAAGAAACTGAAGCTTGTAGACGTTAAGCAGCTTTCAGGAAGTCAGATAGTAAGAGCTGGAGTCAGGATCCACCACCGTGCCACAGTGTGGCTTCAGTCCTTCTGGACAGGTTCTCGCAGCCTTCTCCTGCCCTCCGATGCTCATCTCTTGTACTTGCCTCATTATCCCGTGAGCAGCTCTGAGCTCGAATGGGTCTCCAATGGCAGAGAGCCACACTGCTCCTCTCTGAAGTGCGTACGGTCTATTTTTAAATACCTGCCCTCCTTTCATTTTCTTGTCTTACAAATTCTAACTTGGCAGAATCTCTCTCCCCATCATCTCCAGTTCCCTCGAATCACTGTCTGTGTTTCCTTTCTGGTCACAGCTGGGCTGAGGGCAGCCTTTCCTCCCATGCTTTCCCAACCTCTGAGTCTACAGTGAGCAGCTGGGCAACAGGGAGGCCATCTCTGGTGCTCTCCTCTGAATGTGATTTGGGTTTCGGCAGATGTCCAATAAGCAAAGCTCTTGCTAAAAATGCAAATGCCTCTCCTAAGGATCTTTGTCATTTTTAAACCACATAAATACCCAGATAATTATCTAAGTGGCCAAGTGTGTATGAGCCAGGCTTGCAGGGCAGAGAGGCATTGCCCTGGATCCTCAGCCCCCTTACAGCTTTCCAAGCCAAACCCGGACACACAGGAAAATCAGCAGGAACTTGGCATTCTGTTTCTGATAATTTACAGCATTAGCCTATGCAAAGCCTGAGATAAAAGGTGCCTGTTTTGCTTTGAATAGAAATCACACAAGATGTTTTCAATCAAGCACAACTCAGTGTTGTCTTTGTTTTTCTAAACTTCCTCCCCTCCTACCTCGTCTCAAACAGGAACAATGAACACAATACAATCTTTAAAAGATAAATAGTAATGTTTAGAAAACCACAGGAAAGGAGAGGGAGCGAATGTGCTGCTGGGGCTGTTGCTTCTGTGCATTGTGACTGTGGAGCTTCCACATGACAGGGTGTGGGATCCTCTCTATTTGGTAAAAAGAGATGTAAACAATTTCAGGACAGATATTTTTTTCCTGGGGCTACACTCTAAAAAACATATTAAATATGATCTTGCATGGGGACCACTGTGTGACATGCTAGAAAGTAATTAAGGCAAATCTTCTATGGCAAATGCAGAAAGGACTCCTATTGGGCCAGCTTGGATTGCTGTCCATGAAAAGCCAGGGCGATTCCCCTGAGTTGGAGGTTTGGATGAGGCCCATTTTCTGGATGGTTTTATGCAAAAGCCTATTTTGTGGGATTGATCAAGGAGAGGCTCCTCTTGTGAAAGCAAAGGGTAGATGCCTATATTCTGCTCCCAACCTCCTCCTGAGAGCTTCCCCTTTGTCCAGAGACAGCATGATTGAAAACAGTGGCATTAAGGAAAATTTCACCAGTATGTGTCTGCACAATGCAAGTCCTATGTGAAAAAACGTCTTCATGGTAAATTAGCGATGAAAATACTTAATATTTTTTCTTAAAGACTCAAAATGCACACAAGCATAGTAGAGTATCATAGCCATTCGTGATGATTAATTTTGTATGTCAACTTGGTTAGGCTGCAGTACTCAGATATTTGTTCACACATTATTCTAAATGTCCCTGTGCAGGTATTTTTTAGATGACATTAATAGTTAAATCAGTAGACGTTGAGTAAAGATTACTCTCCATAATGTGAGTCAGCCTTATCCAATCAGTTGAAGGCAAAAAGAAAATAACAAAGTCCCCCAAGGAAGAGTAATTTCCGTCTCCAGGCAGCCTGCAGACGTGAGCTGCAATGTCAGCTCCTTCCTGGGTCCCCAGTCTGCTGGCCTACCCTGCAGATTCTGGGTTTGCCAGCTTCCACGTTTGCGTAAGCCAATTCCTTAAAGTAAATCTCTCTCCGTGTATATATGTTATGTGTCACTTAATGACTAGGTTCATTCTGAGAAATGCATCATTAGGCGATTTCACCATTATGTGAACATTACATAGAGGGTACTTACACAAACCTAGCTGGTACAGCCATTACACACCTAGGCTGTATGGTATGGCCTATTGCTCCTAGCCTACAAACGTAAACACGTCTACCCTTTGCTTTCACAAGAGGAACCTCTCCTTGATCAATCCCACAAAATAGGCTTTTGGATAAAACCATCCCTGAAAATGGGCCTCATCCAAACCCCCAACTCAGGGAAATTGCCCTGGCTTTTCATGAGCAGCAACCCAAGCTGGCCCAATAAGAGTCCTTTCTGCATTTGCCATAGAAGATTTGTCTTAATTACTTCCCAGCATGTCACTCTAGAGTACAGCAGGTTACTCTAGTGAATGCTGTAGGCAATTGTCACACCGTGGTATTTGTATATCAAAACATAGAAAACACAAGAACATATTTTACAATACCTGTTCTAAACATAGAAAAGGTACTGAAAAATATGGTATAAAAGATTAAAAAATGGTATGCCTGTATGGGGTACTTGGCAGGAATAAAGCTACAGGACTGGAAGTTGCTCTGGGTGAGTCAGTCAGTAAGTGGCAAGTGAATGTGAAGGCCTAGGACATGCCTGTACACCTCTGTAGACTCAATAAATACTTGTGTTTCTAAATTTATAAAAAAAAAATTTCTTTCTTCAATCATAGATTAACCTTATCTTCCTATAACTTTTTTTACTTTATAAATTTTATTTTATTTTTTTTTCTAAGACAGAGTCTTGCTCTGTTGCCCAGGCTGAAGTGCAGTGGCATGATCTTGGCTCACTGCAACCTCCACCTCCTCAGTTCAAGCAATTCCTCTGCCTCAGCCTCCCGAGCAGCTGAGATTACATGTGCATGTCACCACACCTGACTAATTTTTTTTGTATTTTAAGTAGAGACAGGGTTTCACCATGTTGACCAGAGTGGTCTCAAACTCCTGACCTGAGGCAATCTGCCTGCCTTGGCCTCCCAAAATGCTGGGATTATAGGTGTGAGCCACTGCACCCGGCTGAAACTTTAAAATTTTAAAAAACCTTTGGACTCTTCAGTGATAACACTTATATTAAAACACAAATACATTGCACAGCTGTACAACTGTTTTCCTTTACGTCCTTATTCTATAAGCTTTTTCTATTTTAAGATTTTTTTACTTTTAACTTTTAAAACTGTATTGTTAAAAATTAAGACACAAACACACAGTCTAGCATAGGCCTACAAGAGGTCAGGATCATGAATACCACTGTGTTCCACCTCCACATCTTGTCCCACTGGGAGATTTTCAGGGACAATAACATGCATGGAGCTGTCATCTCCTGTGATAACAATGCCTTCTTCTGGACACCTCCGGAGGGACTTGCCTGTAGCTGTTTTCAGTTAACTTGTTTTTAATAACTAGAAAGAGTATACTCTAAAATAATGAGAATATAGTACAGTTAGTACATAAACGAGTAATACAGTCATTTATTATCCTTGTCACTATTATGTACTGTACATAATTACATGTGTGATACTTTTACTATGAATGTCAGTGCAGCAGGTTTGTTTATGCCGGCACTGCCACAAATACTTGAATAATACACTGGGCTACAACATTACAATGGCTGATGTCACTGGAAGATAGGAACTTTTTCATCTCCATTATAATCTTATGGGACTACCACCATATATGCAGTTTGTCATTATGTACCAGATAACGATATTTTGGTCAACAATGGACCCCCTATAGGATGGTCGTCCCTTAAGATTATAGTACTGTATTTTTACTGTACCTTCTCTATGTTTAGATATGTTCAGCCACACAAATACTTACCACTGTGGAACAATTGCCTACAGGATTCAGTACAGTGACACACTGTACAGGTTTGTAGTCTAGGAACCATAGACCATACCCTATAGCTTAGGTATGTAGTAGGCTGTATCTTCCAGGATGCTGTAAGTGCACACTACGATGTTCACACAATTAAAAAATTACCCAGTGGTGCACTTCCCAAATGTATCCTTGTCATCATGAGACACATGATTGCATACACACACACACACACACACACACACACACACACACACGCATACATATTCTGTTGGTTCTGTTTCTCTGGAGGACTCTGACTACTACACCATTATCTATCTCTTAATGTATTTTGGGGACATTTTATGGCATCGGTTGAGTTCTCCGTGCTCTCATTCAGTGCGCCTGGTTCCTGTTCACATGGGTTCATGCACTTCGGCCTCAGTTGGCCTGGATGTTTCACAGCAATTATACCCATCAGGAGCAAAAACATGGAGCAGAAAGTATGGTTTTTGTTTTATTTTTCTTTGTGATTTGGTATATCACAAATGTCCTTAACTGAAAAGCATGCCCAAATGAAGAGGTGTGTCAAAGCCTTTAATTGCAATGCATGATAGTAATAAACCAGAGACTAATATAAGTTGTCCTCAGTGCCTCCTTCTGAGTTTACTTCTTTTAAAATATATGTAACAAGCTTGGCAATCTTGTTTTCAATCTAAAAACGAAGGAGGCAAAAAATATCAGCTTCATAGTGATGACAGTGAAAAGTGGAAGCTGATAAACTGAAAGCCCAGGGTAAGACTTAATATCAGACAAACAAGACACAGATGCTAACTGCGAGGGTGGCGTCAGAGGGTTGGGGGCTTGGTGGGCATTCGAGTGAGCCTCGCGGAGAGCAGAGGGACAGAGTTTCAGAAGGGTGATCCAAAGACCTCAAGCGAGGGCAAATTTTATAAGAAGTCAGAGAATGATGCAGAAACATTTCCATCAAAATGTTGAGAATCGAACCACAGTTTGGGCTCCCTGCATCTGCAGGTCAGTCCCCAGAGCAGGGAAACCCAATCTTGGGTGACTCTATGCTGATGAAGCTCCGGCCTGAGGTGGTGAAGCACACGATGTCGCAGGTATCCTCACTTCTGATCTCTGTGCTTTCAAACAGGTTCTCTTCAGTGCCCTCACCGTAGCTCTGTCTGGAAAGTGTGATCAGGAAATCCTTCATCTCCTGCTGACATTTCCCGAAGGGGAAAAATCTTGGATCGCGACACAGGAACTCTGTGGCCTGCCGGGGTCAAAAGTATATCCTCTGATTGTGTTGCTGAGTCAAAACCTGGATGTGCGAGCTTTCATTTACAAGGTATGGGGAGCGTGCTGGCTCAGGGCGGTCCTCTGCAGGACTCTGCTGTAGTGGCTGCAGATAAGTAGGGTGGTCCTGGGGGTGCTGCAGTGGGAGACGAGCACCCGGTCACTCTGCAGTGGCCTCCACCAGCCTCTAGTGTCACCTGTTTGCTGACTCCAGGGTGGGGCTCAAGAAGACTTTGTTGTAATAAAGCGATGTTCAGGAGACCCTTTGGGGGCCCTTGGAGACAGGTGTCAGGGCATTGGGACAGAGTTGGTGGTGGTCTCCATGCTCATTGTGGAAGGACCCACTGCAAAAACGCACCACCGCTTCCTAATGCCAGGGGTTCTCTCCTCTGTAAGGGCCACCTCCCTGGAGCATGTTTGAGGAGGCTGGGATTGTGCGTGGTCCACTCCTGAGCGGCCCAAGTTAGGTGCTGCTCCCCGCACCATGGTTCTATCAGTCAGCGGGAAGCATCCAGCTCTGCCAGGACCCGCCCTGGAGAGAATGTGGAGGGGTTCGCAGCACAGGAAGCCCAATCCCCTGTGTGTCCGGCTCTGTACTTGCCCCGTGATCCTCTGACAAGCAGCAGTGTGAGGGCAGGGAGGGGCTGAAGGAGGCCAAAGACAATGATGTCTGCAGGAGAGAGTGGAGTGTGGGAAGTTAGGAGGCCCAGCACTTTCCAGACGGGCCCAGAACCCATGTAAGGGTGACCCAGCTCTCAACCACAGCTCACTGCTCTCAAGCTGCCCCTTCCAGAAGCTTCTCCTCCTTCTGGCCTCCACTGTTTGAATCTTTACTTAAGTTTCCAGAAGCTTCCCCTCCTACCCTTGGTCATTGATCTTGCTCCAAGTACCATTGTTTTCCCTTTAGGGAAGTATTTCATAACCTCTGGGTTCATTAGAGGGGCTGCAGGGTTTGTAGTATGGTAAGGTGGCTGTAGGCACCCCGAGTCTGGGAGAACAGTTTTAGAGTCAGCAAAGGGTAGATCTGCCATTTCAGCCATGCATGATTTGCTTACTTTCTATTACTTCAAGAGTCCAGGGGGTAAATGTTGGAACACACATACACACACACACACACACACACACACACACACACAGAACAAATATTCGTTTTCAGAACGATTACATTTTAAACCCATAAAGAGGAGGATAAACATTTCTTGCGTCCCCATAATTTGCAAACCCACCTCTATCTTGGTGGAATTCATATTTCTCGCTAACGTGCTTATGGTTTATCTCTGCCATTACTCACCACAGCCTCTCTTCCAACTTTGCAGTTTGCCTTGTGGGAAACAGAGCTCCCATTGGCACGATGGTACTTTAGTGGCCACTTTGTTATGTGCACAAAGGTCCCCGATTTGAAGTAAGTGCTTGTAGAGGCCCACATAATTACTTCGACAAGGGCCATCATCTGCACCAAGATTCCTTTGAAGGATAAGATAGTGGGTTAGATTCAGTCTCCCAGACACAGTGAAAACGACATCATCATTAATAACAATAGCACTTGTTTTTCAGGTACCTTCTATATGCAAGGCTTTATGAAAGCTGATTAAATACGAGATATTGCTCAGGATGCTAGGGCAGCCCCACCTCCATGTGAGGGTCACATGCAGGTGCAGCTCACTCCCAAGTCCATGTATTTTCTGATTCACTCAGCTGACAATGAATTTCTGAAGCCTTCAGCAAAGCACAATTTGCTGTATTAATTTGGCACATCAATCTGGTCTGTTGGAGCTGCGCTGGATCCCTGTCACTCCCCACCATAAGTCAGGGACCAGTCACTGTGTGCCACTTTTTTAAAGGGCAGCTGTAATTAGAAAGATGAGTAGAAACAGTGACAAAAGTTACACACCATTTCTCCTGCTAGAGTTGTCTCTGTAGTATGAACGGACAGAACTCCATCATTAGAAGCAGTGTGCCTCTGTGAAGGATGGAGCTGTGATCTCGGAGCCCTGGAAGTCATCTGCAGAGCTAGCAGCTAGAACACTAATGAGCAAAAACAAGAAGCAGTGACAATTGGGTTCCTCTGCCCCAGCCTGGAAAACAGAAAATTCAGTATGCAAATGACCGTCGGTGGAAATTAGCTGTGATTTTCCCTGCTCTGTGCAAAGAGCTGGCATTTCCTCATTTATCCATTCATCCAACAAATATTTATTGAGCAACTAATATTTCTTGTTGCTATTTTATTCCCAGTAGTTACATAAATGATCAAGACAGAAGAAAAGCCTTGCCCTGCTTCCAGTGTAGAACTGAGAATATGCAAAAAAACAAAAAACAAAAAACAAAAAAAACAAACTTGTAAAATACAGAGCATTTCAGTTGGTTATAGCATAAGTAAGCTTCAAAGGGTACTGACATTTTTAAAGAATCGGGGTTAAATTCACACCCCTGAACTTTTCTAACTGTGAGGCTTCGGGAAGACTTTTAGTCTCTTCAAGCCCCAGTTTTCTCATCCACAAAATGAACACTATATTGCACATCCGCAAGGTATTAGGAGGACTGAGATGATGTGTGAATGTTATGAATACAGTAAAGCAGTAGATTAATGTAAATTGCTTCACATATAAGGACTGCTTGTATTTTGAGCCTCTTCTCAAATTTCCACCTTGGTCACCACAAAGATACAAAGAAATATTTGGCAAATGATTTGAATTTTAATGATAGATCACATTTGTTTCTAGTTTACATTTTAACAATGCTAGTGCAATTCAGTGTGCTCCAAAATACCTGAGCTATATATACTCCAATGAAGAGGACTTTCATGTAGTACAGCAAAGGCATCTCTGAAGTTCGACACAGAAAATAATCAAATAAACAAGTTTTCACAGCTCAAAAGATGCTTGTGAGAGTAAAAATACAGTGTTGGTTATTTCATGTTGTTTTGTTTTGTTTTTGTTTTGTCCTTTAGACTCTGATGTCTTCGGAAGCAAATGACTTGCTCAACTCCTTGTTGGATGTAGTTTCCAGCCTCAGCTCCTTGCTTGTCAAAGCCCAGTACATCTTTGAGCATCTTCCTGAGTTTCTTCACACATTTAAAATCACTGCCTTGCTAGAAACACTGGACTTTCAACAGGTGTGTGCTTCATCTTTGTCCCTAGGGAAATATTCAAATTTGCCCCTTCTTTGTATTTGCCCCTTTTGGCCTTTATCTTCCCACATCTAAAACTTGCAGTAGACAGCAAAATACAGGAATGGAAGTACTTCTTCATATCTCTGGAAGCAACAGCATAACATAGAATAAGGCCTGGCATCTCTCCAAAAACTGCATGAAACTGACACTGCTGATCCACATTCCGCCAGTGTGGAGATTGGGATAGTACATGCATTATCTATGAAGTAAGAAATTACTAACTCAATTATTGCACAGATGAGATTTCAAGGGCCTGTTTAACTTAATTCAGAGAGCAAATTGCTTTCAAAAACCTTAAAACATTTATTTCCTTATAAATAATTGGTTTACAAATTACGAATCATTTATTGCAAATGCAAACACAAACTTGATTTAGTTTAGTGGCTTGATATTAGGTTTTGCTTGAACTCTCTTTGCTTGGGATGGAACTGACTGGGCACAAATGAGGAGGAGTGTGGAATTTTTAGGGCTGGAGGCGCAGAATGAGGAGCAAGATAACAATGTTCTCAGAGCTGCCATGGAGACATATTATAAGTCCGTCATGTGATAGATAATTTGTATAGCTATAAAATATCTGGATATCTTGGTAGCATAGACACACATTAAGACTAGTAATTAGTCTGAATTAGTGATATTTTACGGATTAATAATTTATTACTGGACAAATAGTAAGGACTTATCTGTGTGTGTGTGTGTGTGTGTGTGTGTGTGTGTGTGTGTGTGTGTAGGTATGACATTTCCCTCTTCTACCAGGTATGTTGGCCAGAAAAATTACCGTAGTGTTTCAAATAGTATCCCAAGGACAGAAAACTCTAAAGCAGACATTCGATTCTTTTGACTTGTTGAATATCTTGTACATTCAGTGGAGGAAGGAACTAGACTTTCAGAAGTGTGTGAAGGAATTGTTTTAAGTCACTATGTAGTTGCAATTTAGTTTTCTTATTTTCCAGGTTTCACAAAATATCCAGGCCAGAAGTTCAGACTTTGGTTCTTTCCAGTCTGTGATGAAGTTGGTTTGCAAGGACCAAGCATCATTCCTTAGCAATTCTAATATGTTCATTAATTTGCCCAGAGTTAACGAACTCTTGGAAGATGACAAAG
The DNA here is from genome assembly GCF_002776525.5 of Piliocolobus tephrosceles. Classification (NCBI taxonomy): domain Eukaryota; kingdom Metazoa; phylum Chordata; class Mammalia; order Primates; family Cercopithecidae; genus Piliocolobus; species Piliocolobus tephrosceles. The sequence goes on from NC_045441.1 coordinate 36,729,206, forward strand.
AAAAATTCAACATCCCTGAAGATTCAAGTAAGATAGTAGTAATATATATATGTGTTTAGATTCATTTGTATCTTGATAATTGGCCCTACTTTATACTAAGTATTCTGTCTGTGTATAAGGTTGCTATATACTGGCATAAAATCTTCTGCTTCCACCTCCCCAAATACTGGCATGGCAGCTGACTTTGAACAGTCCTAGTGCCTTTGAGCACAAACAAATCCTCTCACCTGGGTCACTAAGGAACTGTGTCACCAAGGAAGTGTCTAAAACACCTGAAACCCCAACCCCATTGGTTTCCCAGGCTAACCAGTATTGGTGAGGGTCCAGGCATAAAGACCATGAGCACTGCTTTGGTCCACGCAAATGGCTATATTATAATAACGAAGAGAACTTGTCTGTGGCCACCTCCAAATTTGCTCTCTATGAAGCTCAGGTACAAGTGAATATGCACGATAGGTACAAATGAATGCAAATTAATATGTAATTTTTTGGCCCCAATTTAAGTGGAAACATTTTTATTAGTAAGGCAGAATAAACATGCTGGTGAGGTTTTGGGGTTTAGACAGTTCAGCTCCATCAGTTGTGCATTTTTGATCACGTTGTTTTATGTGTCTGCATCATGTTGGTTTCATTTATAACATGGAAACAGTAGCACCTAACTCATAAGCTTGTTGTGAGATGCAATGGAGATGATGAGAATTGGTGCCTTAGCATAAGGGTATAAATGTATCCTAGTGTATTCATTTTCTATGCTGCATGACAATCGCACACTTAATGGCGTAAGACAACACACATCTGTCATCTCATAGTTTCTGTAGGTCACGTGTCGGGATTTCTGAGTTAAAATTTTTAGTTTTGTACATATCATGACTATGCTTTTTTCTGCAGTAAAATTGCTCCTGTTCATATTAAACTTGTAATGTAAAGAGTAAGTCGTTAAATTTCAGTAAGAACAACTTCTATAATTAATGGTTTAAAAATGTATTATGTAGTCATATTCTTAATTTATACTTTAGGGGGAAGTATTTCCATCAATTTTATTGTACTTGTCAAATAATTTTTTTTCCTTTCAAATGGGGAGTTTGGGAAGATGAAAGTAACGTTTAAAACAACCACAACAATCATACCTTGAGTATTTATAAATCACAATATCAAATCTAAGATAATATTTTCGTTTTATTCTTATAAAGCTAAAATAATATTTTCATTTTAAATGTTCTCTAGATGGGTAAAGAAGTAGTTATGCTGAAATATTCCTCATTAGCTTAAAACCTTATAAGATTTAGTTCCTCCTCATTATGGTGATGAAATATCTACCCTCATCAGGTAACCATTGATTTAGACAATTTAGCTAAGTAAATCTTTAATTGAAATCAACTAGCATCACAAGACTCATGAGAGCCACCAAGAGGGATTAAGTACTTGCGTGAAAATAAGGCAATTTAATATGTCAAAATTAGTAAGTTTGATAGTTCTGCATGGGTTCATTAAAGACAATTCAGTAGTAACTTGTAAAGCTGACTTCATAAGAAAAGCTCAGTTCTGGTCTCAATATTGTGACTGTTGAAATGAGAATTTTCTTGATGAAAAACCAGATTTATTTTTCTAATTGTCATTTTCGTTTTCCAGTGTCCAGATCATTATTTAACAAAAAGTAATCTTTTTGATTACTTAGTTTGAAAATGTAAGTCATTCTTTCCTGCCTTTGAAGTCACTTAAGTGAACACAGTATCATGAAGTTTCTTATGAGATGAGAGCTGCTGAAAACTGTAACAGGGAAAAAAATTTTGTTTTACTCCTGTCTTTGTTTATTTGGTGTTGCTATAAAGGAATACCAGATGCTAGGTAATTTGTAAAGAAAAGAGATTTGTTTGGCTCACAGTTCTGTGGACTATACAAGAAACATGGCACCAGCATCTGCTTCTGGTGAGGCCTCAGGCTGTTTCCACTCATGGCAGAAATTGAAGGGGAGCTGCCATGTGCAGAGATCACAGGACAAGAGAGGAGCAAGAGAAGGGGAGGAGGGAGGTGCCAGGCTGTTTTTGTGTTTGTTTGTTTGTTTGTTTGTTTAACAAGCAGCTCTCTTGGGAACTAATAGAGTGAGAACTACACTCATTACTATGACAGTGGCACCAAAACATTCATGAGGGATCTGCCCCATGATCTAAAGACCTCTTGTTAGGCTCCACCTCTAATGCTGGGGATCAAATTTCAACTTGAGGTTTGGGAGGTCAGGCATTCAAACTATAGCACTCCCAAAATTCAGAGTCGTGTCAGAAAAAAATATGTCTATAATTGAAAATGAGGCATCCTGGATATGTGAATGTATTTCCCTATTAACCTAGGCATTGTGTATCGTTAGGAATGTATTTTTTCTCTTTTTAATTCCAACAGCACCATTTTGCTTGAAGCTTTATCAAGAAATTCTACAATTGCCAAATGGTGCTTTGGTGTGGACCTTCCTAAAACCCATATTGCATGGAAAAATACTGTATACACCAAACACTCCAGAAATTAACAAGGTCATTCAAAAGGTAAGTTAAAATGAATGAGAATCATATAGACCTTCCTAAATCGGGAAGGAATCTTTAAAAATGTCTGACATAATTATTATGTGCCTTGGATTATGTAAAAGGCTCTTGTGTTGGATCTATTTCATTTTAGCCTGAGTGTTTTTCCTGTCATTGTTGTTGTTAAATCTGGATTTGCTGACTCCTTCCCTTAGAGGACACTTTGGGGGTTGGGGTTGTTATTTAGAATAATTAATGCAGTGAACTTACAGAACTCTAATTTTAAAAGTCAAGGACAATGAGACAGAGAGGAGGACTGTTTGGAGTAATTCCAGGAAAACTTAGAGAGCAAATGCTAATCTGTTTTGCTGGGTGCATCCAACAATTAAGAAAGAATCAGACATGGTACATACAAACTGATGTATTAGCAGTTAGTTAGTATTTTGGTTAGTGATGTTTCTGAATTCACTGTGAGGTTTTGCTTCACCGTTTGGAGAATAAGGTGAGATGAAGACACCAAAGCAGGGTTTACCCAGGAGGAATTTAGACACTATATGGCTCTGCTTATTTTCCTTTTCTTACATTGTTTAACCTCTCAAATCTGTTTACTGCAGGATTTGTTATTACTAATATTTGCAATTTCTTTTTAAATAATTGTGTTGTATTTTCCTGGAGTCTTTTCTTGCCAGCTGGGCACCTGGAAAGGGGACATTTTACCAAGGACATAGGAATAACTTTGTCTTATTGTCAAACACAGAAGAGAAGATATCTGTACTATTCATGTTAAACTTCCAAGCCTCAAATAGTATTAATAAATTGGAAACTGTGATCATATGGCAGGGGATCATATGAGCAGTCAAGTCATTTTTTATCAAACTTGCCTTCACGAGTTTCATGCTCCTGACCCATGGTAGCTGTGTGAGGTCACAGCACTATTTTCTGTAAGTTCCCTTTCCCACTTTGCCGCCTACCTCAGGGGCTGTATTTACCTCTGCCTACTCTGAATGGTATTTGAACTTTAAAACATTTATTTAATTTTTTAAATTTTTGTTTTGTTTTGTTTTTTGGAGAGACGGAGTCTGGCTTTGTCACCCAGACTGGAGTGCAGTGGTGCAATCATAGCTCACTGCAAACTTGCACTCCTTGGCTCATTTCTCCTGCCTCAGTCACCCAAAGTGCTGAGATTACAGGTGTGTGCCCCCACGCCCTGCTAACATTTTAGTTTTTTTTTTTTTTTTTTTTTTTTTTGTAGAGGCATAGTCTTTCTACTTGCTAAAAAAAAACCTTGGTAGTGTCCTTTTGGAGGGGTATTTGCCTAAAGTCCGTACTCTCACATGTAACGGCATTGATCGCCATATATGCTTGGTGTGAGCTGTTCTGTTGGGCAGGACCTCTGGCCTCACAGCTACCATCCTACGACTGGAGCCTCTGCACCATTACTTGAATTTCCTTAGTGTAGCAAGTTTTTTAGGGTTTTGGATATTTAAGGAATTTCACAGAAAATGGCTCCATATCACAGCTCTATTTTAAATTCAAAATTTAAAAATAGGCCATGACTTTAAAAACCGATATGCTATATTATTATGTTAATATTATTAATATATGAGTACAGCATTGCATATTATGCTGTATTCTGCGTTATAACCATTAGTATGATGATCTCTGCTTTTAAAGAGCTCACCTTATTGTGGGGAAGAGAAGGCAAATAGCTGAAGAAATAATTTAGATATACTATGCTGTAAAGACCATTCAGTGCAGCAGAGGCACAGGCTGGGTGGGGCAGCTGGTCTCCCTGGAAAGAAAGACTGGGCAAAGCACTTGGAAGGACGGGTTGTATAAGCCCCTGTGAGGTGGAGACGGGAGGACTCTGGGCCTGGAGAGAGGTGTGGGGAGATGCTAAGCCCCACATGTGTGTTCTGAGAATGATGAGAATTTTTGAAAAATCACCAAAGACTTCACTGGTTCTTGCTCAGCCCCTTTTAGATCTTACAGGCAGTGTTAAGAGTTGATGTCTTTTTCACTTATTTAAAATGGTTAACAACTTTGCATGCAGGTGTCCTGGTTTTGCACTTATAAAGCTGATTTTATGGCATTGTACCTGGGATGAATTATCCTAGCAGTCAGCCATGGCTATTTGGTTTTATGAAGATTGTTTCTAGTCATTAGACTCATGGTCTAAAGTCCCACAGAGCTGGGAGATGCTTACAGCTTTGCCACTTGGGCTATGTGAAGCAATATTATCTACAGTGTTGGAGTGGCCCATGCTATAAATTATTTAAGACATGGTCTTTTTCTCTCCATTACTTCTTGTTAGGTGGAACCATCTGAAGTTGCCATTTTTGCAGGAAAAAAAATCTATAAAAGTTGGTAATTTCATTTGGTTTAACTTGTAACAGCACAGGTGGCACCCAGAAGCATGATGCTGTGGTAAGAAACGTGTGTGTGTGTTGGAAGACTGGATTTTGGTCCCCGTTTTCCTAACTCTCTGTGTGACCTTGGGCTTATTGCATTCTCTTTGAAGGACTCTTCTCTGTCTCTGACATGAAAGACTTGAGTAGATCTGTGATTTTCAGTCATCTGGGAGATGGCTCTTCCTGGGGGATGCATCAGAATTACTCAGGGACCATTAGTAAGGCCTTCCCCCTTCTGGGCTCTGATATCCCCTGCCCTGGACACTTGCACCCATCACATCCATCCATACCCTTCCACGGAGCTGTGTGCACCTCCATCTATCAGCCTTAAAGACAGTGGAAGTCAAGCACTTTCATGAACCCGAAAAAAAAGATGGCCAAAATTTCTAGAGAGTGTTAAAAGATAAACTTAGGGACATTAAAATTTCAGTAAGTTTATTTGAGCATTCGGTTATTCATGAATTAGGCAATGCTAGACAATTCAACCTTCTACTGACCATGTTGGGGCGTGGGATACGGGGTAATAGAAGAAGCTTATATAAAGTGTTTGCTGCAGCAAGAGGGAGAAAATATATTTGTTAAAGTCAAAAGTCTCCAGTTGGAGGTTAGTTGGAGGTTTCTGATTGCTTGGTCTTAACTTTTGTTTTACTGTTTGCATTGCACTGGGTTTTGGTTTGCTTACATAGGAACTCAAGGTGCTATAGCCGTCTTAGCTTAATAGCCTCCCGATCAACTATTTTAACAGGAGTTAATTTAACTTATACTTCTAAGGGTGTCAGACTCAATATTTGCAAAGGAATTGATGATATTTCCATGTTATTGGTCAAGAGATTCCTCCAATGCATTAGTATGCTCTTTTTATTTTGTAGGTCAGAGTTGTGTTCGGTTTTGGCTTAGGCTGATGAAAAATTGAAGAACGATGTATAGACACAATGTGAGCTTGAATGGAGGCTATGAAAGAAAAACAGATAAAAGGACATATTGTTTTCCCAAGAATAAGTAGCATGCCTGAAATGATACTTCAGTGAGAATCATGAGGCACCATTCTAGGCCCCTGCTGCCCAAAGTAGGTTTAGTTTGGGCTCCTACGGGATGTATAAGCCCATGAAAGTGGACCGTCTTGTTTTCATCTAGCTCTCTCCCTTTGGCCAAGTTATTTTAACTGTCGTGCTCAGTGTCCTCCTTTCTGAAACTGGGCTAAATAATAACTCTCTCTCAGTGCCATTTGGAAGTGGAAAAAATACCAGAAAAAATATTCAGAAAATAGTAAACCAATGGGATCTCCTCCCCTAAAAATGTTATTCAAAGAAATGCATTCTGCCATTGTTGCCTCTGGGGAGTGGGGAAGATGGATGTCACTTCAGAAAGAAGAAAGAGATGGTGGAGGCCAGTGGTTCCAACCAGGGTGGGGTCGGAGAAATTTTACCCAACTGGGCACGTGTGACAGTATCTGAAGATATTTTTAGTGTCACAAGTAGAAGGTGCTGCTGGCATCTGGAGGCTGGAGGCCAGGGATACTCTTAAACATCCTACAATGCACAGGACAGCCCCCACCCCCAAACAAACAACCATCTGGCTTACAACGTTAGTGGTGCTGAGGCAGAGAAACCCCAGCCAGACGGGAGGGGGTGGGAGTCCCTGGGAAGAGAAGGATGAAAGTAGAGGAAGTTAGCGGTCAGGTGGGCATCCTGGCTTCTCCTCTGGTGACTGGTGATGGTCCCAAACAGGAGCTGTGGGATGATGGAGGAGCTGCAAGCTGAGGGCGTTGGCCCTACCCATGTGTCTTGGGGCATAGTCCATGTGTAGGCCGGCCCTGAGCTAGCATGTGGTCCTAGCAGTGTGGCTGAGCAGAGGAAGGATACCTGAATTCGTGTCTCTGAGCATGGAGTAGAAGGGAGCCAGATTTCCCTGACGTCCATGTCCTGAGCCAGCAGACCTTGGGGACCCGCTATGAGCCGGCTGCCATGAGAGCAAGGTGGCCTCAGCACCAAGCTGGTCTAGGCCAGGCTGGCAGAGGAGTTGGCTGAGACTCAGAAAGCAGGAGCTGAGGTGAGAAGGAAGCAGCAAGGCAGAAGGCAGTGCCAGACCCCGACGTTCCAGGTAAGATGTGGGCCTTGGCAGCACCACAGATAGGCAGATGAAGCACATGGCTGTGGGAGTCCTGGGCCCTCCACCCCTGACTGTCACCAGGCTGCCCCTGGAGAACATCAGGGGGTTTGAGCATTCATCCCAAAGAGCCTGAATCACTCAGAAGATGCTGTTTGAACAGGGAGCCACTGTCAGCTGTCAGCAGGCAATTTTAAGACTTTGTTCTCTTTTCACCATCCCCAGTGGGTAAAAACTGGATCAGTTACAGGAAATAGAGAACTACATTTTCTTAGGAGCCCCAAGCAGTGGAGTGTTAGATATTTGGCTTTGTGGCATCATATGTCTGTATGTATAACATCAATCAGGACACAGAGCAGGTCCCATAAAATGGCAGCCCTACCGTGGGCACCTGCCTGATCCTCTGTCTGGAAGCCATCCGCAGAGGAGGGACTCTGGTAGTTACGTTTGTTTCCAAGTCTTTCCATGCTGCTCAAGATGGCAAAGCTTTTCAGTAACCTTGTGTATCACTCCAGACATGGCAGCAGCAGCCCATACCTATCTGGAATTTAAATGTCACACTTCCTTGAGATCCAGTGTGCCTGAGAGGCATGTCTTCACCTGACCACTGTGTTGGAGAGGTCCTTCCTTCTTTCAGGCTGGCCTCAGCAGGTGGCAGAGATCAGAGAGGGGCCACCAGCAGTGACCCAGGCAGCCAAGCCACATCTCTCCCCAAGCCCTCTCTCCCTGTCCTCTCAATGCCCAGGGCAGCCAGTGCTCCTACCTCTAGTTCCAGCTGTGGGGGGCTCCAGCTGTCTTTGTCTTGCCTTCTTTGTTCCTAGAGCTCATCCTCCAACCTTCTTAAGAGGTATGTTCTCTCTTCAAGCACCCCCTGACAGGCACTGTGTGTTTTTGCTTTGTTTTTAAATTAACATAGAGTAAGTTCGGCAGGTTTCTTTTCGGTCAACAGCTCTCACATTTGTCTGGATCAGTACACAGAACAGTTTCATTGCCCGAGCCCACACCAAATCCCTCATTTTGTCCCTTGGTAATCACACTGTCTTCCCACCCTAAACCCATCTGTTCTCTGTCACTATAGGTTTTTCTTTGTGAGAATGTCCTATAATGGAATCATCATCTGTAACTTTGGAAGTGGTCTCTTTTGCTCAGTACGAGGGCTGCGATTCACCCAGGTCATTGTGTGTATCAGCAGTTGCCTCCTCTTTATTGCCAAGTGGTATTCTGTGGTGTGGATTCACTGCAGTTTGTTCATCCATTCACCCACTAAAGGGCAGGTGGGTTTTTTTCTAGTCTTTGGCGATTATCAGTGGAACTGTTTCCTTGCTTTTGTCACTACTTGAAATTATCTCATTGACTTACGGGTGAACTTGTTTATTATTTGTCTCCTGCTGTGATACAAGCCTCATGAGGGGTGGGAGCTTGTCTGTCTTCTTGACCACCATTCCCAGTGCCTAGAAGAATGCTAGGAATATCTTCAGCAGTGGCTATTGAATAAGTTAAAGAACAATAATTATTTGACTCTTGTACCCACTTGAGCCAAAGACATTCTGGTGTTAAATATACAAGGGAGATAGAGTAGACTATATGCCAAGCCCTCTGCCCCCTGTCAGAGCCAGGTCTTAGCTTTGCAGATCTGCAATAGCTTTGTCTGAGTTTAGCAGTAATGAGTGCCACCAAGAAGATTATTTCCCATGGTCATTAATTTCATTTACTGAGCCTGGACCAGGCACTGTGTGTGGATTATCTCACGTATGCTTCACAATCACTACTGCAGGTGGGTGCTAATATCCCCATTGTATAGCTAGGAAAACCAAGGTTGAGAGAGGATAAGTTAGCTTGACCAGGGTCACACACACTCCGCAAGTGGTGGAGCTGGAATTCAGGCCCAGTGTATTATTTTGAAGTCTTAAATATACTGCCTGTGACATGGTTTGGCTGTGCCCCCACCCACATCTCACCTTGAATTGTAATAATCCCCACGTGTCAAGGGCAGGGCCAGGTGGAGATAACTGAATCATTGGGGCAGTTTTCCCCGTACTGTTCTCGTGAGAGTGAATAAGTCTCATGAGATCTGAAGGTTTTATAAATGGGAGTTCCCCTGCACAAGCTGTCTTGCCTGCCACCATATATGACATGACTTTGATCATCGTTTGCCTTCTGCCATGATTATGAGGCCTCCCTAGCCATGTGGAACTGTGAGTCAACTAAACCTCTTTCTTTTATAAATTACTTAGTCTCAGGTATGTCTTTCCTAGCAGCATGAGAACAGACTAATACAGCCTGTATAAGTTTTCTCAGGCTGCTATAACACAATACCACAGATTGAGTGGCTTAAACAACAGAAATTTATTTTCTCAATGTTGTGGAGGCTGAAGGACCATGATCAAGGTGTTGGCAGGGCTGATTTTTCCTGAGACCTCTGACTTGCAGACAGCCATCTTCTCCTTGTGTCCTTGCATGGTTGTCCCTCTGTATGTGTGCCCTAATCTCCTCTATTTATAAGGACATCAGTTATATGGATTACAGTCCACTACAGTGATCTCATTTTAACTTAATTGATGATTTAAATAGGATCTTTAAAGACCTATTTCCAAACAAGGCCACATTCTGGAATACTGAGGGTTGAGACTTCAGCATATGAATTTGGAAAGCACATAATTCAGCCAGCCCACAACAGTGCCTCTTTGGAATGATCTTTTACCATTTGTAAATGGAAATAATTAGAGCTATCTATGAAACTTGCAAACCCTGTCCTTATGGTTTTGCAGCTGGTTATGGAATCATATTGAAAAATAGTAGCCCAGGGAGGCTAGTATGCTAATTACTACAGGAACATAGGACTGCATACTTAAAAAAAAAAAAAACAAGCAACAAAAAAGTAGAAAGCACTTGGAAATCAGTTGCAGGTCATCTCTCAGCAGCCACCTGTCCTCGGGACCTATATGAATTCCCCACTGAACCTTGAATATTCACAATGCATGGCATTTGTTCCCTGGGAATGTACCAGGGCAGGGTCCAATCTCACTCATCTGTGTTAACTGCCTAGCACAGTACAATGATGCACAGTGTTTGCTTGTAAATAGCTTGTTAAACTGCATTTATGTATGAAGATTTTTGTTGCAAAGCCATTTGGAGGAGGAGAAGATATGGTTCAAATTGCTTTCCTAATTAAAAATTTTCCCTAAAAGTTGAGCTAAACGTTACTTTCCCCTTCCCTTTGGTCACTAGAGACCTCCTCTGTCAGAGAACCAAGAATGTCTTCTTTATTCTGACAATAGTTTGCTCTGAAGTTACTGAAGCAGTAACTTAGACATGCCTATCCATGGGAGGCCTGCTAATTTGTGCCTGAGCAAATTTTTGCAGACTGAGGATGGCTTGCATCTGGTGGCAGGAAAGCTGATCCATAATGGCCAACTTTTAGTTTTCCCTGTAGTCTAGGTATGTTCTGTAAATAGGGCTTGGTGCTGGGTATATGAGCCAGGGACTGAGAACCAGGAACCTACTGGTGACTATGACCACCCTGTGGCTATTGTGCAGAACCCTACCTTACATGAGGCATCAAAGCACTGGCATCTCTGCCTTAACCTTCCTCATGCCCTTAGATTAGCTTCTGTGGCTTCTTCATACCTTTGCCAATATCACATCCCAAGAGGTTTTTTTTTTTTTTTTTCTTTTTCAAAAAATACAGACTGTGCTTAAAACTGTCGCTTTTGATACTTTCAGTGATCTTGACATATTTAAGAAATCTGATTACTTTTTCTTTTTGGTCTTTTCATGGCATCTCATTTTTTGCTGTTTCCTGAGTGCAGTGTCCATTTTGTTATTAGCCAATGTATCAGTCAAGGTTCAAGCAGAAAAGAGAAAACTGGTTAAGTTTAATGTGAATAATTATTACTATAAAAAGGCATTGGAGTAACGTCGGATTGGCTATCAATAGTGAAGAGATCTCTAAATAATGCAGCAATGGCAGATAAAGGGAATAACTCTTGTCCCTAGAGCTGTAGCAGAGAACCCAAGGAAGAAACAGAACTAGAAGTAGCTTCCCCATTCAGGCTTGAAATCCAGACCCTACTGAAGTTAGCACAACCATGGCCCACAGTATGGCAGAGAAAATCACTGAGGTGAGTGGTAATTGCCATGAATCTGCACTCTGGGGTGTCAGGAGAAGTTCTACACTTTTCAACTCTGCAAGGCTATAGGGCATGCCTGAGGAAGTCATCTAGAGGGACGTGCCAGACCTGCAGAAATCCCTGGGACACCACTCTTTGGGATGCTGTGGATGCTGCCAATGAGAAGGTGCCATGTGCCGCTGGTTGTACACACTGCAGGAGCTGAGGTTTAGAGAAGCTACAAGTCGGGAAATCCAGGAGCTTGCTCCATGGGAGCCTGTTGGAAGCAGCACACTGGAATCTGGAAGAGAAAATCCCTCTTCCTCCACTGTCCCTCCAGAGCTTTCTTCTGGCAAAGCTTAACATTGCATCAATTGGCAAGGGAGAATGTCTAAAAGGCCCAACTTTATTATTGCAGAACAGGCAAAGAAGGGTGAATTTCCAGTTGTGAGAAGGTAAATTAATAACTGGCCAGCTGTAAATTGGTTTCTTTGTTTTAGACTATTGAAGTACAAAGAGTTTCCATAAAGCACGTGAGTTCTTAAATGTAAGTTTTAATTTGTCAAACATATATTGAATAGAGGGAAGAATTACTTGCTCTAATCTCGACACTGCTAAGAACTAAGGTTGGTTGGAAATCTCATTTATGCCTTATACCTACAATAGGGGTTGGTAATTGTCGTACACCTTTTGCAGGTAAAGAAAGTGAGTCTTAGGCGTAAGTAACCTTATCAAGAGCTGTCAAGAGGAGGCAGAGATGGGATTTGAAACAAAGACTGTTTAACTCTAAGGCCAATGTTTTATTTTTTCTGTTATATTTTACTGTATTCTCCAAGTAGAAATTCACATGTCAGTATATCTATTTCTGCCTCAGAGGAACTGCTTGTGGTATGAAGGAGACGTGGAGTCCCAGTGATAAGGGCATGGGGAAGACTGCTTCCTATGGAAGGAGCTGGCCTCAAGCTGCCGAATTGGAATATCAGGTTATGATGGGCAGAGATCGGCTGTCAGTCTCATCTATCTGGTATAGTGGATTCTGATTGGATCTGAAGCAACAGAGCAGGACAGATAGAGTTTTACATTTGCTCATAGTTCCCGAACTCTAACATCAATAATTTTGCTGTTTTAAATGCAGATTGAATCACTCTTTATTGAGCACTTACTTCTGTAAGGTTAGAGGAGCCATCACGTACACTGTATTAGTCTGTCCTCACACTGTTATGAAGAAATACGGGAAACTGGGTAATTTATAAAGGAAAGAGATTTAACTGACTCACAGTTTCTCATGGCTGGTGAGGCCTCAGGAAACTTACAATCATAGTGGAAGGCACCTTTTCACAGGGCAGCAGGAGAGAATGAGAACTGAGCAAAGGGGGAAGGCCCTTAAAAACCATCAGATTTCGTGAGAACTTACTCACTATCACAAGAATAGCATGAAGGAACTGCCCCCATGATTCAATTACCTCCCGCCATATTCCTCTCATGACACAAGGGGATTATGGGAAGTACAATTCAAGATGTGATTTGGGTGGGGACACAGCCAAACAATATCAGACACTTTCCCAAGTCCTCCCTCATTTACTTCTCACAAGAACCCCAGGGAGTAGACATTGTTAAATCCATTTTATAGATTAAAATAGTAAGAATTGGGAATGTTTACATTCCCAAGTTTATTAAATGATAAACAGAAGCTCATGGCTTGAATCCAAATTTGGCAGACTCTGCAGCCAATTTACTTTCATTGGCCATATTTACAGTATTTGTTATAAAATAATAAGGATACTGTATACTAAAGCTTCTTCCACTATCATCAGTTTGGGATACTGGGTACCTAATTGACCTCATTTAAAAAAATAACTTTGTGTAGCAATGCAAGGAATTTCACCCATCCCCAGGATTCTGGCTGCCTTCACCTTTGGGAGGATGAGAATGAAGTCAAACAGTTCAAAGATATTTGTTTGTTTGTAAGCAGTAGAGATGGGAAACAACTTGGCCATCAATACAGAGTTTAGTGAATAAGATATAGACTGATCTTCAGGAGAATATCAGGCAAAGTGAAGAATATGCACAGGCTATTGCTAATGTTGTCATTAAATGGACACAAAGCCTGATAACTAACTTCCATAGAAGTAAAAATTCTTGGTTCCATGATACTTATTAAAGATGAAAAATGCCAGTGAAGTGGAATCTGCCTAAGCCTGGAGTCTACATAAACCTGTACAGGCTGGAAGTGCACAGGCTCTGCACATATGTGGGGCTGCTTACAAGTGCAGAGCAATGGGGAAGGGCACTGGTGGGACCTTTAGGCAGGTCAAGGTCTTTCCCAGGGAGCCCCAGAGAGAGAACAAAATTCGTTGCAATCCGCTTTCTGACTGTAGGCATCGAATCAGTTATTGGAGAGTTAGTTGTCAGTGGTTCAGCGAGGCTCTTGGATGGGTGAAAGTGGCCAATATGGAATATTTTATCAAAACTCAGCAAAGTTGCTGAGTAGGAGTAATTACATTTTACATGTGGCCTTGTTTGATATAATCTCCTATAAAATAACAGTTCTCTAAGACTGCAGTATCAGTAGACCTGTGAATGTACTTTTTCTGTGAGACTAGATAACATCCAAACCCTTAGATAAGCACAGATATTCCTCTTTTACTGACCTTGGATACCTGCAATTTTCCATCATTTCTCTTCCTGTCTGCTTGGAATTGCTGGTCTATTAGATACAATATTAATTCATTTATTAGTGAAATAGCACATTAGAACATGAGGAAAAATTATAAATACATAGTTTAAAAAAATAATTTAAAAAACCCAAGATGTATTTTAAGCAAATGAAAGGATGCTCAAATTTAAGTAATAGTAAGAGAAATGCAAATCCCCAAAATAAGATATCCACAAATGAGATATCATATCAAAATGGTAAAGGCTCAAAATTTGATATATTTTGTTGTTTGGAGGTATTAGGAGAGAGTCACTCCTAATACCTTGCTGTTGGGAGTATATTCTTGTGATATCTTTGAGGCCATGTTGGGAATATCTATCAATACTACAAAGACAGCTATCAGCACATGCAAAAAAGGATATTTATTGTGCCATTGTTTGTAAGCAGTAGAGATGGGAAACAGAGACTGGACATCAATACAGAATTGATTGAATCAGATACAGACTGATCTTCAAGAGAATTTCAGGAAAAGTGAAGAAGAACGTGGATAGTATGAGTGAAGAAAAACAGAATACCAACATATGCACCTGTTTTTGAAAACATATAGATAAACTCAGGGGGTCCACGTTGAAGAACCAATAATGATGCTTCCTCTGCATTTGAAACTGGGCTTCTAGGGCACAGAGTAGAAACCTTTTGAAGGCTTGGAATTTGGTACAGTGCAAAAAATGTATACAAGATAATATCCCAGGAAGTCTTTAAACCTAGTTATTTCATGTTCCATTGAATTTGTGTGCCATATTGAGGACATAGGGCGTCGGAAGTGAGTGTTAGCCTCCTGGGGGACTGGCTGTCTGCCCTCTAAATGCCCTGTCTAACCATGTCCTCTGTATGGGAAGGTCAGGGCACAGGTCTCTTTTGTTTTAGGGGCAACAGACCAGCCTTTCTCTTTTCCTCCAATCCATCCATCCATCCATCCATCCATCCATCTACTCATGCATCCATCTATCCATTTATCTATCAATAAATTAATTCATTTATCTGTCCATCCAACCATCCATCCATTCATCCATCCATCTACACATCTATCTGTCCATTCATCTATGCATTCATCCACTCATCTATCCACCCATCCACCCATTCATTCATCCACACATCTATTCATTCATCCATCTGTCCGTCCATCCATCCATCCATCCATCCATCCATCCATCCACACATTTATCTCTTCATTCATCTATCCATTCATCCACCCATCTATCCACCCATTCATTCATTCACACATCTATTCATCCATCCATCTAGCCATCTATCCATCCATCTATCCATCTGTCCATGCATTCATCTATCCATCCATCCATTTTCTATTCATCCATTGATCATTTATCCATCCATCCATCCATCCATTAATCTATCTGTCCATCCATCCATC